>NC_042996.1:6216528-6376676 GCF_901001165.1 Salmo trutta
TTAAAACTGCATTGTTGGTTAAGGGCTTTCACGGTAAGGTCTACACCTGTTGTATTCGGTACATGTAACAAATGACATGTACAAAAACTTTACATTTGGCTCTATTATCCAGCATTTTGGATTTGAGATCAAATGTTTCATGAGGCGACAGTACAGAATGTCACCTTTCATTTGAGGGTATGAAAATACCCTCGTGTTTTGTGGCGAGTGTATCGATTTCTCATTAATGGCTTGTGGGTGGTTCAGACCTGAGATAGCTATAGTTTTAACTATGCTTCGTGCAAGGTAACTATATTTCTGGGAGGAAAATACAGATCACAAAAAATTACTACATAAAAAAAACATTTGAATACAGATCTATTAGATTGGCTGCCTTCAACTAATGGCAGGGCTGTATCTGGAACTGCATGTTGAAGATAGAAACAGAAGGAATAGAGCACACATAATATCCTATGCTATTCCAATCTATCTGACAATCATATTTGATCTACACAATTCATTTTTATCTAAGCATTCTGTAAATGTCAATTCTCCATCGCCTCAGGTCTACATAATCAAGTCAAACCAATTAACCAATGATATTTTATACAGATAAGTATAATTAAGTTGTGACGATCAACTACTGTATGGCTCTTTGAACATGCCACTGAAAAGGTTGAATGCCGCAATTCATTTTATGATACCAGAAAATACTGCAGAGTAATTCAAAGCCAATTCCACATTGCAAACAGCAAGATGGATGCTTAACAAAAACAACTTCGAAACTCTTTGTCTATCTGAGGGTAAGTGTTCTTGTTACGAACACACACAGTACCAGGGGTAGGCAACTTGATTCAGCTGCAGATGTTTTTGTTGTTGGTGTGGATGGTCGGAGGACCGGAACATAATTATAATAATTTGTACAGTGCAAACTGACTACAACTAAACCTAAAAAGAGACTGTATTTGAGAATAACAATCATCTCATACCTTGAATTACATTGAGACACGTTCACATGTCTCATTTCTATTCATGGGAAAACTTGGGAACATATTTCCTAAATTAAACACATTTTTTGCTGAATTCCTGGTGATTTTAGTAATTAGTTTATTTTTTTTACTAAATAAAAGAAAGTAAAAGAAAATCATTATTTGGACGGTTTTTTGTTTTCCAATAACTTGCATACACTGTATTAAAATACCTTCAATTATGATTTGGTTTTCTGAAAGGTATTCAAAATACTTGTTTTTCTCTTATTTGAATATCAAAGAAAATAGTTGCTTTTTAGTTGAAACTCTATATAAACTATATTCGACTACCTTGAGTATTTGAAAAGTTGGTATTTTCAAATAAACTACAAAATAAAAAAGATTCTGCCGAGGTCTGGATTGGTTGGGTAGATGATTCGTCCGGGTAGCGACAGTGAGGAGGTTTAAGAGGGTGACCTCATTTTCTCACCAGGTGCGACCCGGCTGACTCCAGGTGTTTAACGACATAAAGTCCATTTCCCTCCGGCGGGAACAAGAGAGAGTCAGACCTCCTGATCTGCCGCTTTCCATTGTCCATTGTTGTTCGGGTTCATGACAGAAAGGATATCATCTCTTTCTCTGCCTAACTCTCTCTCTGTTTCTCTCTCTCTCCCTCTCTCTTGGTTTCTCTCGCTCTCCCTCTCTCCCTCTCTGTTTCTCTCTCTGTTTCTCTCTCCCTCTCTCTTGATTTCTCTCTCTCTCTCTCTCTCTCTCTCTCTGTTTCTCTCTCTCACCCTATATGTGTCTGTCGATTTGAGAGCAGCACATCATTACCGTCAAAGGCACACTCAGTATCTGCAGTGTAAACTCACACACACACACACACACACACACACACACACACACACACACACACACACACACACACACACACACACACACACACACACACACACACACACACACACACATACACACACACACCGCCTACCTGTTTTTTGAAAGGGAGTGACTTTTTCTTGACTGAGGTTCTGACACTCTGCTGAAGGGAACTCCCAGTAGTGGTTATGAAAGGAGAACTGTGAAGCAGTAAAAACTAGGGACTTTGATTTGTCTGTCAGGCACTTTTAGCCTCTGGGCCCTCGCAAACACTGCTTAACTCCCTGTCCCCTTGTACCCCAGATATCCTGACAGACAGAGGAAGAAGTTACACACACAGTAGAACACAGTCAGTACACACAGTAACCCCCCCCCCCCCCCCATTCACACACACCCACAGCTACAGTGCCCTTGACCCAACCCCTGGTCTCTCAGTGACCCACCTCCGAGCCCCCATCATTACCCCTATCATGCCACCCCACCGCGTCCCGCCACGCCTCTGACTTGTGGCCCACTTTGCCGCTTAAAAGGCCATCGAGCCCTCCATCACGGCTAACGAGCGAGAGCCCCCCTTCTCTAAACGTGCTGCTCATTATCGAGGGAGCACGAGGAAACGGCAATTAGAGTTATTTAGAGTCACTCGATGCTCGGCACCGCAGTCGATGACGAGTCAAAGCCGCTCTCAGAGATAAAAACCAGGTTCGATGACATCCGACATCTCTCGGCACCAGGAAGTAGGAAATTGGCACGATTACCATCGGAGACACTACACCTGATCCATGTGATCCCTTCTAAGAGGATGTAGTCTAAACAGTTTAACAGGTAAACCTGACATGCACAGGGATGATGGATCTGAGTAGAGATGGGGACTGGAAAGACCTTTGGGCCGATGCTAGAGGGTCACAGTTAAATCCCAGATAGATTAAAGCTGTTGTGCCTTCCCTCGGCATAACTGATCTGTCAGTGGTGTGAAGGGCAACAGATGCTGATGAATAATTCAAAATGGACACCGCTGAAAATGGAACTTGAGGTGAAGCTTAGGGGTTTGTGACTGCAGATGTACACACAGCTGCTTTTTGCTATGCTGTGACTTAGGAGTAACGTGTGCAAACACACACACTATCCCGTACAGGCTAATGATGCCTTAGAGCTACTGTAACACACACACACACACACAGACACACACACACAGACACACACACATACAGACACACACACAGACACACACTCACACAGACCACCTTTGCGCCAGTGCGGAGGATGACGACATAGAGAGACACCACACTGCCCTGGAGTCCCAGAGCTGGGTCTTGGAGCGGCTCAGCACACACAGGCAATAAGTCAGCCTCCCTAATTGCAAGCCTGGGGATTGACTTCGGCACGTGGTGTACCACCCAGTATGCCCCCCACCCAAAAGGAACACCACCCATCCCAAACCTGTCATAGTAATGAAGACACCCCTCATAGTCATAAAAAGGCGCCCCCAGTAAGGTAGGTGATGAGATTTGTCAGGGTTCATGTTGTAGCGCGGGGCACTACTGTACTATCTGCCCTAGTTATGTAGAGAGTTTAACAAGTGAAGATAACCCCCATGTTGGCAGTGGTTAGCAGCTAATATTTTATTTTTAATTTTCAGGTTTACATTTTTTTAGAGGGGGGGGGGGCTGGGCTAAGGGAAGGAGGAGTAGTTGACAGCTAATAAGATCCTTATTGTCTGATATTAAGACAGCATCCCAGTAAATCAGTAACAACTCCCCAGAGAACTGCCAGCATCCCAGTCAATCAGTAACAACTCCCCAGAGAACTGCCAGCATCCCAGTCAATCAGTAACAACTGCCCAGAGAACTGCCAGCATCCCAGTCAATCAGTAACAACTCCCCAGAGAACTGCCAGCATCCGAGTAAATCAGTAACAACTCCCCAGAGAACTGCCAGCATCCCAGTCAATCAGTAACAACTCCCCAGAGAACTGCCAGCATCCCAGTCAATCAGTAACAACTCCCCAGAGAACTGCCAGCATCCCAGTCAATCAGTAACAACTCCCAAGAGAACTGCCAGCATCCCAGTCAATCAGTAACAACTCCCCAGAGAACTGCCAGCATCCCAGCCAGTCAGTAACAACTCCCCAGAGAACTGCCAGCATCCCAGCCAGTCAGTAACAACTCCCCAGAGAACTGCCAGCCTCCCAGTCAATCAGTAACAACTCCCCAGAGAACTGCCAGCATCCCAGTCAATCAGTAACAACTCCCCAGAGAACTTCCAGCATCCCAGTCAATCAGTAACCACTCCCCAGAGAACTGCCAGCATCCCAGTTAATCAGTAACAACTCCCCAAAGAACTGCCAGCATCCCAGCCAGTCAGTAACAACTCCCCAGATAACTTCCAGCATCCCAGCCAGTCAGTACCAACTCCCCAGAGAACTGCCAGCATCCCAGCCAGTCAGTAACAACTCCCCAGAGAACTGCCAGCATCCAAGCCAGTTAGTAACAACTCCCCAGAGAACTGCCAGCATCCCAGCCAGTCAGTAACAACTCCCCAGAGAACTTCCAGCAACCCAGTCAATCAGTAACAACTCCCCAGAGAACTGCCAGCATCCCAGCCAGTCAGTAACAACTCCCCAGAGAACTGCCAGCATCCCAGCCAGTCAGTAACAACTCCCCAGAGAACTGCCAGCATCCCAGCCAGTCAGTAACAACTCCCCAGAGAACTTCCAGCAACCCAGTCAATCAGTAACAACTCCCCAGAGAACCGCCAGCATCCCAGCCAGTCAGTAACAACTCCCCAGAGAACTGCCAGCATCCCAGCCAGTCAGTAACAACTCCCCAGAGAACTGCCAGCATCCCAGTCAATCAGTAACAACTCCCCAGAGAACTGCCAGCATCCCAGCCAATCAGTAACAACTCCCCAGATAACTGCCAGCATCCCAGTCAATCAGTAACAACTCCCCAGATAACTGCCAGCATCCCAGTCAATCAGTAACAACTCCCCAGAGAACTTCCAGCATCCCAGTCAATCAGTAACCACTCCCCAGAGAACTGCCAGCATCCCAGTTAATCAGTAACAACTCCCCAGAGAACTGCCAGCATCCCAGCCAGTCAGTAACAACTCCCCAGAGAACTTCCAGCATCCCAGCCAGTTAGTAACAACTCCCCAGAGAACTTCCAGCATCCCAGCCAGTCAGTAACAACTCTCCAGAGAACTGCCAGCATCCCAGCCAGTCAGTAACAACTCCCCAGAGAACTGCCAGCATCCAAGCCAGTTAGTAACAACTCCCCAGAGAACTGCCAGCATCCCAGCCAGTCAGTAACAACTCCCCAGAGAACTTCCAGCAACCCAGTCAATCAGTAACAACTCCCCAGAGAACTGCCAGCATCCCAGCCAGTCAGTAACATCTCCCCAGAGAACTGCCAGCATCCCAGACAGTCAGTAACAACTCCCCAGAGAACTGCCAGCATCCCAGCCAGTTAGTAACAACTCCCCAGAGAACTGCCAGCATCCCAGCCAGTTAGTAACAACTCCCCAGAGAACTTCCAGCAACCCAGTCAATCAGTAACAACTCCCCAGAGAACTGCCAGCATCCCAGCCAGTCAGTAACAACTCCCCAGAGAACTGCCAGCAACCCAGCCAGTCAGTAACAACTCCCCAGATAACTGCTAGCATCCCAGCCAGTCAGTAACAACTCCCCAGAGAACTGCCAGCATCCCAGCCAGTCAGTAACAACTCCCCAGAGAACTTCCATCAACCCAGTCAATCAGTCACAACTCCCCAGAGAACTTCCAGCATCCCAGCCAGTCAGTAACAACTCCCCAGAGAACTTCCAGCAACCCAGCCAGTCAGTAACAACTCCCCAGAGAACTGCCAGTATCCCAGCCAGTCAGTAACAACTCCCCAGAGAATTTCCAGCAACCCAGCCAGTCAGTAACAACTCCCCAGATAACTGCTAGCATCCCAGCCAGTCAGTAACAACTCCCCAGAGAACTGCCAGCATCCCAGCCAGTCAGTAACAACTCCCCAGAGAACTTCCAGCAACCCAGTCAATCAGTAACAACTCCCCAGAGAACTGCCAGCATCCCAGCCAGTCAGTAACAACTCCCCAGAGAACTTCCAGCAACCCAGCCAGTCAGTAACAACTCCCCAGAGAACTGCCAGCATCCCAGCCAGTCAGTAACAACTCCCCAGAGAACTTCCAGCAACCCAATCAATCAGTAACAACTCCCCAGAGAACTGCCAGCATCCCAGCCAGTCAGTAACAACTCCCCAGAGAACTTCCAGCAACCCAGCCAGTCAGTAACAACTCCCCAGAGAACTGCCAGCATCCCAGCCAGTCAGTAACAACTCCCCAGAGAACATCCAGCAACCCAGCCAGTCAGTAACAACTCCCCAGATAACTGCCAGCATCCCAGCCAGTCAGTAACAACTCCCCAGAGAACTTCCAGCAACCCAGCCAGTCAGTAACAACTCCCCAGAGAACTGCCAGCATCCCAGCCAGTCAGTAACAACTCCCCAGAGAACTTCCAGCAACCCAGCCAGTCAGTAACAACTCCCCAGATAACTGCCAGCATCCCAGCCAGTCAGTAACAACTCCCCAGAGAACTTCCAGCAACCCAGCCAGTCAGTAACAACTCCCCAGATAACTGCCAGCATCCCAGCCAGTCAGTAACAACTCCCCAGAGAACTTCCAGCAACCCAGCCAGTCAGTAACAACTCCCCAGATAACTGCCAGCATCCCAGCCAGTCAGTAACAACTCCCCAGAGAACTTCCAGCAACCCAGCCAGTCAGTAACAACTCCCCAGATAACTGCCAGCATCCCAGCCAGTCAGTAACAACTCCCCAGAGAACTTCCAGCAACCCAGCCAGTCAGTAACAACTCCCCAGATAACTGCCAGCATCCCAGCCAGTCAGTAACAACTCCCCAGAGAGCACAAACACACAGCCTCTCCTTTTTCTTCTAATTTCCCCTTCAAGTAATTTTTTTTAATAAGCTTTTTCATCCTACCTGAGTTCTGCAGGGCCGTGCTTGACATTCTGGTTCCTGAGTCATTCAGTATCTCAAAGTCACTCATAGGTTCTAAGAAGGCCTGTGGCGACTTGGCGGGACAAAAAGTGGTCTGCGTAAGAGGCGTTATTTTGCACATCCCTTCTGCTTCCCAGCAAATAAATTGAAAACAAACGGCTGGCGACGAGTCCACCGCTTGTTGCCTATTTGAAGGGAAGCTACATTAAGTGAAGCCTCGGAATGGGCTTTTGTCCCCAAAAAAACTTCAGCTTTAAAGTGAGAATGGTTAAAGGTAAATATTGGATATATATCCTGACTCCGTGTCAGGTTTGATAGTAGAGTACACACTCCATCCCCGGAAACACACTGAATGGAGGTAACGACACTTACCTGAAGTATGGTGGAAGACCTTTTCCTCTACTAAATGGCTGTGTTTGTTTGTTTGCACAGTACATGACATCCTTAAGGTTTGAAGTTACTCACTCAGAAGATGGCAAATATTCTGTAGGTCTTCTATGCTGGGGCCGACGTGTCTTCCTCCCCTACATCAGTTTCTTTAGTCCGAATCACTCAGAGCCTTGGAGCCAAGCGAATGTAGACATGCCTCACCCAAAATAGCCAAAAATAGTCCATTTTGCTTTGCATCTTATATTTCTTCTTCCCAAGAGTCAAATCCTCCCCTATGCTGACCTAAGGGGGCATGGCCCGAGGAGGGACAAACTTGATAACTTGGTTGCAAGTTGTTTTGCTTTGAAATGCTATAACCTTTAACATATAGAACATCAAAAACAACTCTTATTTTGTAGTCCTACACAGCAAACATGATTAAAACACCTATGCAAAGTCCCATATGTGAGCGCTCCTAACGGAAGATTCAGAACACACATACACAACTCCTAGCCTTGATGTGTGTTTACTTGGGGATTCACAGATCATCTCTCTTGTGACTCGTCCTCTTATTTTCTCGCAATAGTTGAGAAACTCCTCCAAATAGTGAGCTCTATTCAGATGAGACTGTGTGTCTGCGCGATCCACTTTTCAGTTTTCCAAAAACAGCTGTTAAGGAAACAAGGGGCGATGGTGACGCAGTGCAAAGCCCATTAATCTAAATGACACTGTTATTAATGTGAGTTCTTAGACGAGCCGCAGCATTGCATGCCAAAAAATCACATCGCACAAACAACAAACACAAACATCAATCATCACCACCCCAGAGCTAATGGAGGGGGTTTGATTGTCCTGGCAACACCTCAGTATCAGAACAATATGATTCCCTGTGTTATAAGCATATCATATCAAACCCTCATAAGCTGTTATAACACTGCTGTAAGCATTGCAATAAGAAGTTTAGTGTTATTTCTGTAGCAATATGTAGCTATATGCTAGCTAACTCTTATCGGCTAGCTAGCAAGCCAAGCTAACTCCTTGCTTGTCATAACCATTAGTCAGGCTGCTGTCAATGGAGGTTATAAGAGCTTATGACATTTTATTGGTCATGGTTGAGACAGTGAGAATAAAAGCATTATGGGACAGTTGGGTTCAATGAAAGTTTCTATTTCCCGTTGAAATAACAGGCCCTAATTTTTCATCTTTCTTCTCCATTTTCTCGTTAATCGTGGCGAGACTGACTTTGATCTCAAAAGGGGAGAAGTGGTTCCTTCACCAGCTGAGAGAGCGAGTGGGAGGAAGAGAGGAAGCGAGAGAGAAAGGGATTGAGGGAGGGAGGGAGACAGAGAAAGTGTGGGAGAGAGAGAGCGAGAGAGAGAGACAAAGAGCAAGACGGAGGGAGGGAGGGAGGAAGGGTGGGAGGGAGGTAAGCAATTAGGCCACAAAACTGATTTTGTCCTTGTGGAGGGAAGCACCTTGTCAATTTGATTAGAGACAGTGTGAAAGGACACTCTCAATCCTGAAACTGTGTGGCTGTTAGTCTCTTCAGCCCTCCTGAAACTGTGTGGCTGTTCGTCTCTTCAGCCCTCCTGAAACTGTGTGGCTGTTCGTCTCTTCAGCCCTCCTGAAACTGTGTGACTGTTAGTCTCTTTAGCCCTCCTGAAACTGTGTGACTGTTAGTCTCTTCAGCCCTCCTGAAACTGTGTGACTGTTAGTCTCTTCAGCCTTCCTGAAACTGTGTGACTGTTAGTCTCTTCAGCCCTCCTGAAACTGTGTGACTGTTAGTCTCTTCAGCCCTCCTGAAACTGTGTGACTGTTAGTCTCTTCAGCCCTCCTGAAACTGTGTGACTGTTAGTCTTTTCAGCCCTCCTGAAACTGTGTGACTGTTAGTCTCTTCAGCCCTCCTGAAACTGTGTGACTGTTAGTCTCTTCAGCCCTCCTGAAACTGTGTGACTGTTAGTCTCTTCAGCCCTCCTGAAACTGTGTGACTGTTAGTCTCTTCAGCCCTCCTGAAACTGCGTGGCTGTTAGTCTCTTCAGCCCTCCTGAAGCTGCATGGCTGTTCGTCTCTTCAGCCCTCCTGAAACTGTGTGACTGTTAGTCTCTTCAGCCCTCCTGAAACTGTGTGGCTGTTCGTCTCTTCAGCCCTCCTGAAGCTGCATGGCTGTTCATCTCTTCAGCCCTCCTGAAACTGTGTGACTGTTAGTCTCTTCAGCCCTCCTGAAACTGTGTGACTGTTAGTCTCTTCAGCCCTCCTGAAACTGTGTGGCTGTTAGTCTCTTCAGCCCTCCTGAAACTGTGTGACTGTTAGTCTCTTCAGCCCTCCTGAAACTGCGTGGCTGTTCGTCTCTTCAGCCCTCCTGAAGCTGCATGGCTGTTAGTCTCTTCAGCCCTCCTGAAACTGTGTGACTGTTAGTCTCTTCAGCCCTCCTGAAACTGTGTGACTGTTAGTCTCTTCAGCCCTCCTGAAACTGCGTGACTGTTAGTCTCTTCAGCCCTCCTGAAACTGCGTGACTGTTAGTCTCTTCAGCCCTCCTGAAACTGTGTGACTGTTAGTCTCTTCAGCCCTCCTGGAGCTGTGTGACTGTTAGTCTCTTCAGCCGTCCTGAAACTGCGTGGCTGTTAGTCTCTTCAGCCCTCCTGAAACTGCGTGACTGTTAGTCTCTTCAGCCCTCCTGAAACTGTGTGACTGTTAGTCTCTTCAGCCCTCCTGAAACTGTGTGACTGTTAGTCTCTTCAGCCCTCCTGAAACTGTGACTGTTAGTCTCTTCAGCTCTCCTGAAACTGTGTGACTGTTAGTCTCTTCAGCCCTCCTGAAACTGTGTGACTGTTAGTCTCTTCAGCCCTCCTGAAACTGTGTGACTGTTAGTCTCTTCAGCCCTCCTGAAACTGCGTGGCTGTTAGTCTCTTCAGCCCTCCTGAAGCTGCATGGCTGTTCGTCTCTTCAGCCCTCCTGAAACTGTGTGACTGTTAGTCTCTTCAGCCCTCCTGAAACTGTGTGGCTGTTCGTCTCTTCAGCCCTCCTGAAGCTGCATGGCTGTTCATCTCTTCAGCCCTCCTGAAACTGTGTGACTGTTAGTCTCTTCAGCCCTCCTGAAACTGTGTGACTGTTAGTATCTTCAGCCCTCCTGAAACTGTGTGACTGTTAGTCTCTTCAGCCCTCCTGAAACTGTGTGGCTGTTAGTCTCTTCAGCCCTCCTGAAACTGTGTGACTGTTAGTCTCTTCAGCCCTCCTGAAACTGTGTGACTGTTAGTCTCTTCAGCCCTCCTGCAACTGTGTGACTGTTAGTCTCTTCAGCCCTCCTGCATAACGTTGGGGAGTTGAAAAGATGATTTGACTTCAGTTAGATAAGTCTGCTCATCTGAAATCAAAAACAGATTGAATTATATGCGTGTTAAATGAAAGGGCTCTTTGTCACAAGGGTCGTATTGAGTGGACCAAAACGCAGCGGGTAAAGTGCTCATCTTCTTAATTTTATTAAAGAAAACACTTAATCAAAATAAACAAACGACAAAAACAGTCCAGTAAGGTGCACAGACTATACTAGAAACAACCACCCACAAACACAAGTGAAAACAAACACAACTAAATATGGCCTCCAATTAGAGACAACATCAACCAGCTGCCTCTAATTGGAGGTCATTGCCAAAACTCACATAGAAATAGAAAAGCTAGATTAAACATAGAAATAGGAAAACTAGAACCTAAACCCACAATACCCAAACACACAAAACAAACACCCCCCTGCCACGCCCTGACCAACTATAATGACAAATAACCCCCTTTACTGGTCAGGACGTGACACTCTTTCCAAATCACTATAAGGATTTATTTGCATTTCATATGCTGAAATTACCCTCTTTTTTCATCAACCCGACCGGGGGTATAAAACATTCACTGTAATAGAAATATAATGATCCACAACGGTTATTAATAACCGTTCTGATTGGCCGTTGATATCACGGCTTCAAAACCCTTTCAGAAAGCAACAAATCCATTAAATAAAAGTTTCAAGTTGCTTTTTCTTCTCTTCTTCTAGGTCAAAGAGTGTGAGAGTTGACTTAAACCAAAGCAGTAAATGAAAACATTAAAGCAAGAGAAGAGAGAGAATGAGAGGGGGATAAGGAGAGAGGGGAGGAGGGCCCATCACTTTGTATTACGTTATCTTAAGCCTGAAGAGAGGGAGCGAGAGATGGAGAGAGGAAGAGAGAGAGAGAGAGAGAGAGAGAGAGAGAGAGAGAGAGAGAGAGAGAGAGGGCGTTCAGAGTGAGGCAGCCAAAGGCGACATGTTCCTTCTCTCTGTTCCCCGCTTTGCCTTTGTTGTTCCCAACCACCGCTTTGGCTTTGGTGCCCGCACCCTTTATGGGGACCGCAATCATTTCCTGGCGACTGGGATGAAAGGAGGAGAGGAGGAGATGGAGAGGTGGAGAGGAGGTGGGTAGGGGGAAGATTTCGGACAGAGGGCATGCCGATGTAGTTTGGACCAGAGGGAAAGTGATCAGCTAAATGCATAACCTGCACAGTCAATAAATCACACACACATATACAAATTTATTATCAGAGGCAACTGTAGAAGGCATACTGTACACCGCACACACACAGACACACACACACATACAAATCATACATTCCAAACGACACACCATTGTATGCAATCCATAGGAATACATTCAACACTGCACTCAATACAGGCAACACAATAATAAAAACAGCGATACAACAGCACTGAAAATACCAATCATGAGCCGTGGACTGCTAGGCTGGAAAATAACGAATCCTTTACCCCGGCATCCAATTTTCAGAAAGTTATCGAACCGAAATAGAAACGGAGCATTTGACTGCAAATCTCCTGTTAAAATTAAAGCAGGAAGGTATGTGTGCACAGACACACACTCTCACACACATTCAGCTCACACACGGTCATGCACACACACATACGCAAGCACACATACACGCACAAACACTTGGAAGCACTCAGTATTTGAGGTCTCAGGTGGTGAGAATAAAGATGAAAGTAAAAGTGTTCCTCAGGATTCTCTCCTATTATTAATATAACCCACTTTCCTAGTCAATAGTACCTCGGTAGCTCTCTCTCTTTCGACAAACACACACACCTCTGTGTACAATTAATACATTCCTGATACTGCACCACGTCCTGTCAATCTTGTGACTCAGATCACCAAGGGAACAAACGAACGAGTGAGAAAATGTTCTCTCTCTCTCTCCCCCTCTACAACACACAATCGTTTTCTCTCCCGCTCTCTCTCTCTTTCCCTCTCAACCACCCTTCACCTTCTCCGTCTCTTCCCTTCCCCCTTTCCTCCCCTTTTTACTGTAATGTCGTTTCCCGCTACCCCCATCATTTCATTCTCCCCCCCTCCCTCTCCTCTCCTTCCCACCATCCAGCCACAAGCAATTAGTCCCTGGTCCTGTCTCTCCATCGAGCTCATCGGAATTTTCTTAAAAGGGTAAGTGAGCCTTCACAGCCAACACACAATCACAGGATGCCTGCAGGCATGGCCGACCAGGAGAACCTGCATCCCCCCCCCCATTTATTGCGGCCCATTGGGAAGAAGACTGAACATGACCTGCTCAATACTACCCTAGTAACAAGCTACGCCCTACACATACAAACAAATATACACTGGGAAAAACAGTGCAATGCAGACATATCTTCAGAAAGAGAAGGTGGTGCAACTTAACTACAGCATCTCTAACTCTTCTCCATCCATCCATCCATCCATCCATCCATCTCTCTCTCTCTCTCTCTATATATATATATATATATATATATATATATATATATATATAGAGAGAGAGAGAGAGAGAGAGAGAGAGAGAGAGAGAGATGGATGGAGAAGAGTGTCTGAGAGCCTCCCATCTGCAGAGTGTTTGTGTGTGTGGCTATGTGTTATGTAACACACTAATTGCCATGCAGGGCGCAGGGTGCAGACGCTGGCTACACACACACAGCTCCCACCCAGCCCACAGCCATGAATATGGAAGATAATTAAGGAAAATGAAAAATAGAACCCTAGATTCATGGGACCGAGAGTAAACATGAATAAAATCTGTTGTGGTTGGTGGGAGGGGATAGAGCTGTGTGTGTGTGTGTGTGTGTGTGTGTGTGTGTGTGTGTGTGTGCACGTAGACCTATATCTGTGCGAGACGCGCACATGTGCCTCAGTAGAGAAAAGAACTGTGGAAAATAGTGCACTCTGAAATAAATCACTGGTAAATCTCAAGTACACTAATACTTGTGTACAGACATCTGAATGAATAAGTGTCTGCAGCGAAGACCTAAAGATGATTTGGGGTGAATTCATTAAACAGACTATGCATGCGTGTGACTCGATCTGTCTGGCTCACACCAATATACATAGGTCCTGCTAACTCATTAAACATTTACAGTGGCAAACCTTCAGCTCTTTGTATCAAAGTAATTTCATGCTAATTCTTTGAATCCCCAGCAGATCGATGCCTTCATATTTCTTAAAGCGAAAAATCAAGTAAATAAGAATCAAGTAAATCAAGATGAAACTGTGATCCGAAAGAGAATATATGATCTGATAGGGTGGTATTATAGCCAGTGATTGGGGAATACAGTTTTACATTGAGGGAGAACTTTGTAAAAAAAAAATAATCTGCCAATTTAGTGTTTATGCTATGTCCTTGAGTTACTAACTGGTGCCACTCTTGTTTTTGGACTGCTTTGATTTCTTGATCTTATTTGTTCTTCATATCATTCACGGGCTTTATTAGTGACCAGTAACTTTAATCTGATTCGATGAAAGCCCCCCCCCCCCCAATTTGAACCACCCTTCTCTTTATTGTGTACCAATAAAGAGAAGGGCAGGCCTCTATGACTTGCTTTGTTTGGTCCGACTCCCCCAGAACAACTTTTGCCAAACTTTGATGAAAGGTTGCAAGTAAAACTCACAAACAACTGTCTGACTCTAGGACAGGGGGGACTGAGGACAATCGATTTAGTTTTCCCCTCTGAAAAAGTTACAACTTTACAACTCTTACCATCTCCCCAGGCTAGGCACATTGAACGACCAATTATCTGCAAGACCGGTGTCAAATCAGAGGCCATACAGGAGTTAGAAGGAACTTGGAGATTGGTGCTTCACTCAGGGAATCACTCATGCCTGTGTCTTCAGGAGACAGGAGAGGCCTCTTCGGCAGGCACTCAAGCCCCATTAGGAGAGGATACGGATGGGTAGAGTGACTGGGTACTCAGCCTTGTCCTGGAGCAAGTCTGAAGCATAGTTACTGATTAAGTCGAACATGTTAGCCTGAGGTTTTCGCATGTTTAAACGTGCCAACTAAACAGACTTTTTGGGATATAAAGAAGGACTTTACCGAACAAAACGCCAATTTGTTGTGTAGCTGGGACCCTTGGGATTGCAAACAGAGGAAGATCTTCAAAGGTAAGTGTATTATTTTATCACTATTTCTGACTTTTGTGACGCCTCTGCTGGTTTGAAAAAAAATTTCAATGCTGGTGTATGCGGGGCGCTGTCCTCAGATAACCGCATGGTAAGCTTTCTCCGTAAAGCCTTTTTGAAATCTGACAACGTGGTTGGATCAACAAGTTAAGCTTTTAAACGATGTAAGACACTTGTATTTTCATGAATGTTTAATATTACGATTTTTGTATTTTGAATGTCGCGCTCTGCAATTTCACCGGACGTTGTCGAGGTTTTAGCTGTGACCGATTAGTGTGGCAGCCATTTTGTCTCACAGGTGTCGATGGCAGGGCAACGTTGGAATGGTAACGTTTAACTTCTTTGGGATAGGGGGCAGTATCTTCACGGCCGGATAAGAAATGTACCCGATTTAATCTGGTTACTACTCCTGCCCAGAAACGAGAATATGCATATAATTAGTGGATTTGGATAGAAAACACTCTAAAGTTTCTAAAACTGTTGGAATGGTGTCTGTGAGTATAACAGAACTCATATGGCAGGCCAAAACCTGAGAAGATTCCATACAGGAAGTGCCCTGTCTGACAATTTGTTGTCCTTCTGTTGCATCTCTATCGAAAATACTGTGCTGTAACGTGACATTTTCTAAGGCTTCCATTGGCTCTCTAAAGCCGCCAGAAAGTGGAATGGGGTGTCTGCTGTCTCTGGGCAAAGAACAGCAGCAGAATTTGTAAGTGGTCAGCCTGGGGACAGTGAGACTGAGATGCGCGTTCACGAGACTACTCCATTTTTTTCTTTCTGCCTTTGAATGAATACAACGTTGCCTGGTTGGAATATTATCGCTATTTTATGAGAAAAATAGCATAAAAATTGATTTTAAACAGCGTTTGATATGCTTCTAAGTACGGTAATGGAATATTTAGATTTTTTTTGTCACGAAATGCGCTTGCGCATCACCCTTCGGATAGTGACCTGAACGCACAAACAAAACGGAGCTATTTGAATATAACACTGGATTATTTGGAACCAAAACAACATTTGTTGTTGAAGTAGAAGTCCTGGGAGTGCATTCTGACGAAGAACAGCAAAGGTAATCCAATTTTTCTAATAGTAATTCTGAGTTTAGTGAGCCCCAAACTTGGTGGGTGTCAAAATAGCTAGCCGTGATGGCCGAGCAATGTACTCAGAATATTGCAAAATGTGCTTTCGCCGAAAAGCTATTTTAAAATCTGACACCGCGATTGCATAAAGGAGTTCTGTATCTATAATTCTTAAAATAGTTGTTATGTATTTTGGAAACGTTTATCATGAGTAATTTTGTAAATTCACCGGAAGTTTTCGGTGGGTATGCTAGTTCTGACATCACACGCTAATGTAAAAAGCTGGTTTTTGATATAAATATGAACTTGATTGAACAAAACATGCATTTATTGTATAACATAATGTCCTAGGAGTGTCATCTGATGAAGATCATCAAAGGTTAGTGCTGCATTTAGCTGTGGTTTGGGTTTATGTGACATATATGCTTGCTTGAAAAATGACTTTGTGATTATTTGTGTCTATGTACTCTCCTAACATAATCTAATGTTTTGCTTTCGCTGTAAAGCCTTTTTGAAATCGGACAATGTGGTTAGATTAACGAGAGTCTTATCTTTAAAATGGTGTAAAATAGTTGATTGTTTGAGAAAATTGAATTGTGGTATTTTAGTTGGTTTTGTATTTCGCACCGTGCGATGCCATTGGCTGTTGGCTAGGGGTTCCGCAGGCGGAACGGGGTTCCGCTAGCGGAACGTCTGTCCTCAACAGGTTAAAGGCAAAAGCATTGGCGAGCCAGCAAGGGACGGGGACATGGGAGTCACGGTCAATCACTGCTCTGTCTCTCTCCTCTCATCTCTCACTCCTCTGTTTCTCTCCTCTCCTCTCCTTTGTCTCTCTCCTCTCCTATCATTTCCTTTGTCTCTCTCTTCTCTCTCTCCCCTCTCCTCTGTCTCTTTCCTCTCCTCTGTCTCGCTCCGCTCCTGTCTCTCTCCTTTCCTCTGTCTCTCTCCTCTCCTGTCTCTCTCCTAGCATCTCCTCGGTCTCTCCCCTTTCCTCTCATCTCCTTTGTCTCTGTCCTCTCCTCTATCGCTCTCTCATCTCTTCTCCTGTCTCTCTTCTCTCCTCTCTCTCCTGTCTCTCTCTTTTCCTCTCCTTTGTCTCTCTCCTCTCATATCCTCTGCCTCTCTCCTCTGTCTCTTTTCTCTGTCTCTCTCCTCTCCTCTGTCTCTGTCTCTCTCCTCTCCTCTGTCTCTGTCTCTCTCCTCTCCTTTGTCTCTCTCCTCTCATATCCTCTGCCTCTCTCCTCTGTCTCTTTTCTCTGTCTCTCTCCTCTCCTGTCTCTGTCTCTCTCCTCTCCTTTGTCTCTCTCCTCTCATTTCCTTTCTCTCTCCTCTCCTCTGTCTCCTCTCCTCTAAACTTCTCTGTCTCTCTCCTCTGTCTCTCTTTCCTCTGTCTCTCTCCTCTCACCTGTCTCTCTCCTCTTCTCTCCTCTCATTTCCTTTGTCTCTGTCCTCTCCTCTCTCTCTCCTCTGTCTCTCTCCTCTCCTCTCCTGTCTGTCCTCTCTCTCTCTCTCCTGTCTCCCTCCTCTCCTCTGTCTCTTTCCTCTGTCTCTCTCTCCTGTCTCTCTCCTCTTTTCTCTCACTCCTCTCTTTCTCTCTCTCTCTCCTCTGCTCCTTTCTATAACCACAAAATTAAAATATTTATGAGAGCTCCCACTGATAGAAAAACCCATTTCATTTCTGGACCTTCTCTCTCTCCTTCTCTCCCTCTCTCACTCCCCCTTTCTATTTCTCTCTCACTCACCCTTTCTCTCTCTCGCTCTCTCTCTCTGCTCACTTGCTCCCTGTCTCTCTTTCACTTAGTCTCTCTATTCTATTTCCCTCGACATCTCTCTCCCTTTGTCTTACCTTCTCTCTCGCTCGCTCACTCACTCTCTCTTTACTTGTCCCTTTCCCTCTCATTTTCTTCCCCCCCTCTTTCTCTCCCTCTCTCTCTACTTACTTTTCTATGGATTTATTTTAATGAAAGGCGCACTGGAGAACCATTCAAGCATTTGCTGGGCCGTAATATCCACAACACAATGACATGAATAACTATGAACTGATGGCTCTACAGTTCTGACAGCTTAGAGGATAAGTACATTTATAAAACAGACAAGAATAAAGACCTATACACACACATCTACACACACTCACACATCTACACACACTCACACATCTACACACACTCACACATCTACACACACTCACACATCTACACACACACGCACATCTACACACACACACGCACATCTACACACACACGCACATCTACACACACACACATCTACACACACTCACACATCTACACACACTCACATCTACACGCACATCTACACACACTCACACATCTACACACACACACACACTCACACATCTACACACACTCACACATCTACACACACTCACACACACTCACACATCTACACACACTCACACATCTACACACACTCACACATCTACACACACTCACACATCTACACACACTCACATCTACACACACACGCACATCTACACACACTCACACATCTACACACACTCACACATCTACACACACTCACACATCTACACACACTCACACACACTCATACATCTACACACACTCACACATCTACACACACTCACACATCTACACACACTCACACATCTACACACACACGCACATCTACACACACTCACACATCTACACACACACACACACTCACACATCTACACACACTCACACATCTACACACACTCACACATCTACACACACTCACACATCTATACACACTCACACATCTACACACACTCACACATCTACACACACACGCACATCTACACACACTCACACATCTACACACACTCACACATCTACACACACTCACACATCTACACACACACGCACATCTACACACACTCACACATCTACACACACTCACACATCTACACACACTCACACATCTACACACACACGCACATCTACACACACTCACACATCTACACACACACACACACACACGTAGTGTCATACACACAGATGCAGATCTCAAACTGAATCTCACTGACACTGATTTACTGACAGTTGTGGCTGCTTTGTGTGATGTATTGTTGTCTCTACCTTCTTGCCCTTTGAGCTGTTGTCTGTGCCCAATAATGTCCGTGCCATGTTTTGTGCTGCTACCATGTTGTGTTACTACCATATTGTTGTCATGTTGTGTTGCTACCGTGCTGTGTTGTCATGTGTTGCTACCATGCTATGTTGTTGTCTTAGGTCTCTCTTTATGTAGTGATGTGTCTTTTGTCCTATATTTATTTTACATTTTTAATCCCAGCCCCCGTCCCTGCAGGAGGACTTTTGCCTTTTGGTAGGCCGTCATTGTAAATAAGAATTTGTTCTTAACTGACTTGCCTAGTTAAATAAAGGTTAAATAGAAAATAAAATAAATAATTTCTCAGGTGTGACACTCTCTCCATCATCACTCTCTTCTCTTTCCTGCAGTGGGCAAACTGATGGTGTGTCTGGAATCTTCAACAGAAACCAAAGAGCGGCCACCGCTGTAGACTAATCATTCACACCGCTGTAGACCAATCATTCAGCAACAGAAGCATCACGGTATGCCTGTCTGCATGTTATGTCTTTGTGTGACTTGGTTTGGGTAATCTGTGAAAAGCTAAAGTTAGTTTCTCAGTTTTGCTGTTCTAGTCTAGTGGGTTGGGTTGTTCATGTACATCGCTAACGGATGACCAGATGCTTTCATATCATATTTAATACCTCAGTTTGTATAATGAATCCTTTTTTTGTTATATTCTTTATTACTTCGATTTTATTTGACTTTTTCAATATAAAAACTGAGCTCCAGAGCAGAAAAAAAAACATTGATTACATAATTTACCTATAATACCTTTCTCTCTCCCATCCTCCTATCAGATCTGCTCTGAGATGCTTAGAGTCGAAGGAGCTGGATGAGTCTTACCGCGCGGAGTGTCACAAGCTGTTCCCAGATAAGACCAGTCTGCCGGACAAGTCGACCGGCCTGAAAAAATTAGCTAACGTCATAGTCGGCTGGCCAGATAGGAACAGTCGGCCAGCCAGAAAGGAACAGTTGGCCAGATAGTACCAGTCGGCCTGCCAGAAAGGACCAGTCAGCCTGCCAGATAGGAACAGTTGGCCTGCCAGATAGGAACAGTCGGCCTGCCAGATAGGAACAGTCGGCCTGCCAGATAGGAACAGTTGGCCAGATAGTACCAGTCGGCCAGCCTGATAGGACCAGTCTCTCCTCTCCTCTCTCTCCCCCCTCCCTCCCAGGAACTCTGGACTTCAATAAGCGTGAGGAGTACAGCCGGAAGACTATGGATGAGGCTCTGCAGAAGGTGAAGGGAATGAGGGCTGACCTGGGAGGTACAAAGACCTTTCAGCCCTAAAAATATATCTACAGCTGTACGTGGTGCGGAGATGGTTGTCGATCTCATCTTTGGAGCAGGTAAGGTGGCCACTGTCCATCTGCCCTACCAGCTGTTAGGTGAATCCAAATGAACTTGCTAAGACAGCCCCCTCTTTCCGGCGCCTTCTATGCCCCTCAGCTCTCTGCAAGGTCCTGAGGATGTTACGTAGCTCTGACAAGGCTGCTCTTTCTTCCTCACTCACCTCCTTGAACTGTTCTCAACTCCTGCCTTATCTGGTGGATCTTTGCCGCTCTGTTGTTCATGTTGTATGGGGCCTTCGCTTTGGCTTCAGAAGGCTTCCACAACAAGTCAACAACTTCTGGAGGAAATAATGGGATTGCTAGACACAACAGCTAGAACTTTACACTCTTTAGTAAGGGCTGTCAGGTGTCCTCTCAACCTCCCCAAAGTGTCTTAAGCACATAGGACACATTGTGGTTTTATAGTGACCAATACCTTTCAGGCATATTCAATGTGGAATAGCAGTGGAATTACCTCATTTACATAAATTCGGCCTAAAAGTTATTGGTCACTATAAAAACACAATTTCTACAATATTAACCTCTCTCAAACATTGTGGTGGTGTCAGGGGACGTCCAAGTGTCATTTCATCCTCTCCAAAGTGTCCGCATGGGGTAATTCCACTGCTCTTACACTTCGGAATAAGCCTAAAAGGTATCGGTCCCACATTAATAAGAACTATTTAGAGGAAAAATAATGACAACAGATATACATTAGAAATGTAATGTGTCTGGACTCAGCGAGACGATCAGACCCTGAAGACCCCTTCATTCTCTTCATTCTTCTGTGGGTCCCTCATGAAGAGTACGGTTGACGGCTAAGAAACACTTTTCCCTGATAATGGAGGCAGGGAACCTGAATCGGTAGAGCGGTGATGCTGCACTAGTCAACTAGTCTTGATACCTATTTCAGTCCCATGTATATTACCAGGGAAATGTACAAGTGCTCAGTTGGTAGAGCATGGTGTTTGCAACGCCAGGGTTGTGGGTTCGATTCCCACGGGGGGCCAGCCCAGAAAAAAAATGTATGAAATGTAAGTCGCTCTGGATAAGAGCGTCTGCTAAATGACTAAAATGTAAATGTACTGCATTTTGCTGCTTTTTGTCCCCACACTTGTTGCTATTGGAAACTAGTGTCCCCAGGATCTGAACCTGGGTGGTACTGGCTCCACATAATCTTCAATGACCAATCTGTCCTCAGGTTCATCTCCCTCTGTTGTGCTGGGACCAGGGCTGTTTCCAGTGCCCCTATCATCTTCTTCTCCCTCTTCTCTGTTGACGCTGAGGTGTCCCCCCTGCCCCCGCACCTTTAGCTGAACCGGCAGAGAGCCAGGGCCTGTAGTGGGGGTAGTGGAAGAGGAATGGGGCCTTTGTGGAGTGGTGGAGCTTGAACCATCAGTAGAGACAGCAGTGGGTGTTGTGGATCTGGCAGTGGGGGGTGAAGACCTTGACCAGCGGCGGGGCGCTTGGCTCCCAAACGTCATCATCCTCATCATCCTCATCATCCTCTGTGGGGAATAAAATCAAGGGATATAAAGGGATTAATACTGCTGAAAGAAACTTAAAACATGAAGCATATTTACAGTTGATTAATTTTAGAAAACAACATTACTGTCATGCAAATGCAATATAGTAGAAGATAACACCCAGTCAGATGACTTTTATCACACCATGTCACAGCCCACTCTCAGAGACAAACTGTCTAAATGTTGAACTCCTGCAGTGGCGAGGTGTGTAGGGCCAGTATACGACCCCCCCTGCTATGTCTAGTGGGGGAGGGGAGCCTACTGCAAGACTTAGAAAGTTACAGAGTCAACAGACTTCTCCAAGCTCTCTGTCACTACAGAGAGGGCAGCAAGCTCCCCTCTGTCCTGCACAGCGACATCTGGACCATATCCACAAAGCATCTCAGAGTACTGATGTACGGGCCCTGGACACTGTCTGCAGAGTGCCTCACTCACAATACAAAACAGTGTAGGAGTACTGATGTACGGGCCCTGGACACTGTCTGCAGAGTGCCTCACTCACAATGCAAAACAGTGTAGGAGTACTGATGTACGGGCCCTGGACACTGTCTGCAGAGTGCCTCACTCACAATGCAAAACAGTGTAGGAGTACTGATGTACGGGCCCTGGACACTGTCTGCAGAGTGCCTCACTCACAATGCAAAACAGTGGAACACTTTAGAGACAAAGGAGTAATAGTCACAAGAGTTCGATGGCATCCTAGTGGAAAACTCATTTGAAATATGGCATAAACAGGACACAGTTACATAGGCCTATCTGGCCGACCGGACCTACCTGTCTGGCCGACCGGACCTACCTATATGGCCGGCCAGACCTAGCCATCTGGAGGGCATGCCGGACCTACCTGTCTGGCCGACCGGACCTACCTATATGGCCGGCCAGACCTACCTGTCTGGCCGACCGGACCTACCAATATGGCCGACCAGACCTAGCCATCTGGCGGGCATGCCGGACCTACCTGTCTGGCCGACTGGGTCCACCTGTCTGATCTACCTACCGATTGAAAAATGTAATGTTCATTAAAGAGCTCTATTTTCATTTCATCCAATAAATGTGAATGTCTGGAGTTTGCTCTTGGATTAGAACTGGTTCTATGGTCAGATGACATGAAAATAGAGCTATTGTTCCACCCACGCCAGTGGTGGGGTTGGCATCGAAAGAAAGATGCATATGCAGAACGGAGCACCATACCTACCGTAAAATATAGGGGTGGATCCTTGATGGGTAATTATAATATGCATTGGAATTGCACCCCTGCCAGCCATAAGCATGCAGTGTGACAGGCAAGTGAAATCTCAATGATGTGAACTTGATGGGTTGGTATATCGGGAAGACATTACTTATTCACACGGTGGTGTGTGCGTGCCACACGCTACGACAACTGAAGGGAGATTGTCCACTATGGGGTATGATCTCCTCAAAGGCGTCTGGAGAAATGTCAACGGGCCCGGGGAACTCGTCTGTTCACAGAGGGGCTTTCAGAGGGTGAAGCCTGACGGAGGGCATCTTGTTCCTTCTATGACTGTTGACTTTAACAAGTGGATTGTAACAGATGCAGTGCTGACAGTGCTAAACATTATATTATGAGAGTAAAGCGTGAAGGGAATATTTCTGGCCCATTGATTTTTCTATAAGTGTCTCTTATAAGCGAAGTGTGCTCTCTACCAAACATGCGCATGCACACACACACGCACACACACACACACACACACACACACACACACACACACACACACATACACGCACGCACACACACACAAACACGGCACAAATGGACACACACACACACAGTTAAACTGTTTTTACGGAAAATGTTTTATCTTTGTCTTTTTCGGCTGGGACCGCTATTTGTGTTACTGATTCCAGCTAAAACAGCACAATAGTTAGCGGTTAGCCATCATGCTAACAGAGCAAACAGAGAAAGCTAATGCTAACAGTGCTAGAGTCAAAACACCGGTGGGATTTGTGTCTATGTCTGGGCTCAAATGCACTAGGTGCGAGATGATCTCTACTCAAGAGAAGGAAGCTAAGCTGAAACTGATGAATGAACATGAATTCTTTATCTGTCCCAGATGCATCCTCATCAAGCAGCTTAGGGTAGAGATTCTCCGGCTGCTAGCTCAGCTGCGGGAAAAACAACATGTGTTTTCTTAGTATTTAGATGCAGCTCAGGTACACAGAATGTGTGGCTCCCACCGTGAAGCATGGAGGAGGGGGATGGTGTGGGGGTGCTTGCTGGTGACACTGTCTGTGATCTATTTAGAATTCAAGGCACACTTAAACCAGCATGGTGACCACAGCATTCTGCAGCCATACGCCATCCCATCTAGTTTGCGCTTACTGTTTTTCACCTCCAGGCTGTGTAAGGGCTATTTGGCCAAGAAGGAGAGTGATGGAGTGTTGCATCAGATGACCTGGCCTCCACAATCACCCGACCTCAACCCAATTGAGATGGTTTGGGATTAGTTGGACCGTCAGAGTGAAGGAAAAGCAGCCAACAAGTGCTCAGCATATGTGGGAACTCCTTCAAGACTGTTGGAAAAGCATTCCTCAAGGAGCTGTTTGAGAGAATGCCAAGAGTGTGCAAAGCTGTCATCAAGGCAAAGGGTGGCTACTTTGAAGAATATAAAATATATTTTGATTTGTTTAACACTTTTTTGGTTACTACATGATTCCATATGTGTTATTTCATAGTTCTGATGTCTTCATTATTATTCTACAACATAGAAAATAGTAAAGATAAAGAAAAAACCTTGAATGAGTAGGTGTGTCCAAAGTTTTGACTGGTACTGTAGATCAAAGGCAGTTGGTCCAGAACAGAGCAGCACATATTGTATTTCGATGTGCATGGAGGGTGAATGTCAGTAACATGCCTGTCAATCTCTCCTGGCTCAAAGTTGAGGAGAGATTAACTGCATCACTATTGGTCTTTGTGTGAGGTGTTGATGTGTTGAAGGTACCGAACTGTCTGTTCCATCAGTTGGCACACAGTTCGAACACTCATCGGTACAACACAAGACATGCAATCTGAGGTCTCTTCACAAACCCCAGGTCCAGAACAGAGGCTGGGAAACATAGTATTAAATATAGACATGACTACATGGAACTCTCTGCCACCTCATGTAACTCAAGCTAGCAATAAAACCAGATGAAAAAACATTAAAAAAACACCTTACGGAACAACGAGGAGTGTGAAGAGACACAGCCATTTTCATATATACTGCTCAAAAAAATAAAGGGAACACTTATTAAACAACACAATGTAACTCCAAGTCAATCACACTTCTGTGAAATCAAACTGTCCACTTAGGAAGCAACACTGATTGACAATACATTTCACATGCTGTTGTGCAAATGGAATAGACAACAGGTGGAAATTATAGGCAATAAGCAAGACACCCCCAATAAAGGAGTGGTTCTGCAGGTGGGGACCACAGACCACTTCTCAGTTCCTATGCTTCCTGGCTGATGTTTTGGTCACTTTTGAATGTTGGCGGTGCTTTCACTCTAGTGGTAGCATGAGACGGAGTCTACAACCCACACAAGTGGCTCAGGTAGTGCAGCTCATCCAGGATGGCACATCAATGCGAGCTGTGACAAGAAGGTTTGCTGTGTCTGTCAGTGTAGTGTCCAGAGCATGGAAAATGACCTCCAGCAGGCCACAAATGTGCATGTGTCTGCTCAAACGGTCAGAAACAGACTCCATGAGGGTGGTATGAGGGCCCGACGTCCACAGGTGGGGGTTGTGCTTACAGCCCAACACCGTGCAGGACGTTTGGCATTTGCCAGAGAACACCAAGATTGGCAAATTCGCCACTGGCGCCCTGTGCTCTTCACAGATGAAAGCAGGTTCACACTGAGCACATGTGACAGACGTGACAGAGTCTGGAGACGCCGTGGAGAACGTTCTGCTGCCTGCAACATCCTCCAGCATGACCGGTTTGGCGGTGGGTCAGTCATGGTGTGGGGTGGCATTTCTTTGGGTGGCCGCACAACCCTCCATGTGCTCGCCAGAGGTAGCCTGACTGCCATTAGGTACCGAGATGAGATCCACAGACCCCTTGAGAGACCATATGCTGGTGCGGTTGGCCCTGGGTTCCTCCTAATGCAAGACAATGCTAGACCTCATGTGGCTGGAGTGTGTCAGCAGTTCCTGCAAGAGGAAGGCATTGATGCTATGGACTGGCCCGCCCGTTCCCCAGACCTGAATCCAATTGAGCACATCTGGGACATCATGTCTCGCTCCATCCACCAATGCCACGTTGCACCACAGACTGTCCAGGAGTTGGCGGACCTCATCAGGAGCATGCCCAGGCGTTGTAGGGAGGTCATACAGGCACGTGGAGGCCACACACACTACTGAGCCTCATTTTGACTTGTTTTAAGGACATTACATCAAAGTTGGATCAGCCTGTAGTGTGGTTTTCCACTTTAATTTTGAGTGTGACTCCAAATCCAGACCTCCATGGGTTGATAAATTGGATTTTCATTGATTATTTTTGTGTGATTTTGTTGTCAGCACATTCAACTATGTAAAGAAAAAAGTATTTCATAAGATTATTTCATTCATTCAGATCTAGGATGTGTTATTTTAGTGTTCCCTTTATTTTTTTGAGCAGTGTATTGTATTATGTATTGTATTAGCCATCTCCTGTTTCTGAAGCGTGAGACAGAGGCAGGAGATGATGTAGTGTTATGTAGTATTATGTAGTGTTATGTAGTATTATGTAGTGTTATGTAGTATTATGTAGTGTTATGTAGTATTATGTAGTATTATGTATTAATATTATTTTTTTCCTATTTGAACCCCAGGAAGAGCCACACATACTCACACAGGTCACTCAGAGCACACTTGTAGGCATCACACTCTGAAAAACTGCTATCCCAGCAGTGCCCTGGGTTGAGTTCAGACAGCCAGAGGAGAGAAGAGGATAAGAGAAGAGAGAAGGGGGGAGTGTGTACATGTGACGGTGTGGCTCACTCTAGGGACTGGCAGCCATTTCATGGGCGACCACTCTGGCCTTTTACGGCTCTGTGTCCAGATCAATTCACATGGCATCATCTTCCCCAGACTCTTCCCCTTCTTTCTCCCTTTCCTCCATACTCCCCTTCATCCCTCTCTCTCCCCCTCTCTTAGGAGATTTCAAACGGAGGTATGTAGTGATGCATTTGATTGCACTGTACCTTGCTAGGCCAACTCATCAACAATCTGTGAGCGGAGAAGGGGAAAGAGAAAAAAAACGTTGATCCTTCCTGTCCTGTCTTTTCCTCTCTGAGATCAGTGAGGAAAAATACTTCTCTTTCAAAGGCCAAAATGCCAGGTAGAATTGATAGTCTCTAAAGGTATGGATTTAATGTTGGATACACACTGCAGGATATTATGCTTAACTTTAGTAAGCATACCAATAAAGAACAGAACAACTTTTTTTTACTTTTAGCTCATCTTCGATCTTTGCTCTCTCCCACCGACATGGCCCAAAATAACCTCCTTCACAAACATTGATTCTAAGTGATCCTAAGCCTTGTGAGTTAGAAGGCTAGATATTAGCAACAGAGAATCCTACCTAATGCACCTTTAAGCATTCATGACAGTTAGTCCCAGGTAACCATGGCAGCGGCGGCGGAGCTAGCCCTGCCGGGAGGTGTCCTTCATTTACCCACAGCGTGTCACCATTTATTAAATCATGCGGCGGGGTAGCCCAACATTTCACTGCTTCCCTCAGACACGGGGAGCGCCTCCATTATGGATGAGTGAGTGAGTTCCAGGGTGCCGGGATATGCAGAATGTGAAAACCTCTGTCAGAATTGAACATAAGCTCCCCTGTTCTCCCCCATCGCTTAAGTGGAGTTTCCGTCGTCGGTATTAAGAAACGCTAATTAAATACAATGAATTATGAAAGTTGGTCCCTGCGTAACTCTGAGTGTGTTTCTTACGGTGTGTGTGTGTGTCCTTAAGTGTACTACAGGGGCATGGGTATACGGTGACGGCAGCAGGATAACATCTCATTATGCATCTACCATCTACCTTCACCTCTCCTGAGTCTCCTAACCTCCGAAAGAGCCCAGGCATCATCAGCCGAGCACCACTGCTGCTCTCTCTCTCCTCAGGGACCCCGCAGGTAGCCTCAATCAAACCCAGCGGTGGGTTCGGCAGCTCTGGTTCAGCTGATGATGCCTTACTCAGACTCAACAGTCTCAATAGGTCGCTGAAACCCAGAGATTGCCCAATAAAAAGGTATTAAAACGTTTACTGTGTCTATACTTTCCTTCTGCAAGACTGAGCTGAGCCTTGGTCCCTGTTCAAGCCGGATTTGGTTGAGCAAACAGGCCTGTGAAATGAGATCTGTTTGAAGGAAAAGTGGGACATTATGCTCTTGAATTAATTTGGCTGTCTGTGCTTCATGGGAGAAAAATGAAATTACCTGCACAATCCACTAGCACGTTAGGCTACAGACTCCTTATTTCTCTTAGTTCTGAGAAAGAAAGATACAAAGAGAGAGAGAAAGAGAGAGAAAGAAAGAGAGAGATACAGAGAAAGAGAGAGAGAGAAAGTGAGAGAGATACAGAGAGAGAGAGAGAGAGATACAAAGAGAGAGAGAGAGAGAAAGAAAGAAAGAAAGAAAGAAAGAAAGAAAGAAAGAAAGAAAGAAAGAGAGAGATACAGAGAGAGAGAGAGATACAGAGAGAGAGAAAGAAAGAAAGAGAAAGAGAGATACAGAGAGAGAGAGAGAGAGAGAGAGAGAGATACAGAGAGAGAGATTTTAATGTGAATATTCTAGAATCTGCATAAAAACAATTATTTCTATTACAGAATATTGGATAAATGTCAGTCATATTCCATTCACCCAGTTCAATGTAACAGCGATAAGTTTAGGCTATTACATGATACTACAATTTTCCCTTTACTCATCATGAGGTCGTTACAACCTAGCCTATGAATGAGAGAGAAAAATTGAAGTAATCATGGTGACAGACAGTGACAGATTCAATACTGCCTTACACACTCTTGCCTGCATCTAGCTGATCTAGGGTGTAATCATTAGTCCAACAGTTGCAAATGAGAATTTCTATTGTACAAATTCAGGTATGTTTATCCACCTTTCTTTTAGTTTGCTTCCGTTTAAGAAACGTTTTTTCAACAGAATTGGCGCAATGAATACACCCCTGATCACACGCAAACACAGTTCACTTTCGTAGCCGCCGCATACAAACAGCATGATCACTTTGTTCGTTGTATAATTCCTTCTCGTATCTACACGCTGCTCTCCTCTCACCTTTTTCCTTCACTTGTGGACTTCAGTGTACAACACTTTAGTAAAATAAACTTTCCAAGCCAAATCTTTATATCCTAACCTCTAACCTCTACACACAGCCTACATTGTTGTCATCAAATTAGCTAACGTCATAGTCAACATCGCTAATAGAATGAATGTGTTAGTAAACCCGCTACAATCATGGAGTACAGTGTACAGTCAGCAAGCAGTTGAGCAGACCTGGTGGCAATAAATCAATAAAACCAAAAGGTTACCTTGACTTGGAAGAGTTCCAGTGTTGGATAGCCACAGGCAGCTAGTTAACATAGCATCCCTCTCTGTTTGAGGTGTTTGAGTAGGCTAACCCAGTTAGCTGCATTGACCAGCAAAGTATGTGAAAGTGAAAAAAAATACAAGTAAATCTCTCTCTCTCTCTCACTCTTGCTTTTCTTTCATTTTGGTAGAAATGAATTTGTTTAAAACTGTTCAACTATTGTCTTTCTTCCTCTTTGAGTCAGCTACTTACCACATTTTATGCACTGCTGTAGCTTATGCTTTCAGTACTAGATTCATTCTCTGATTCTTTGATTGGCTGGAAAACATGTCAGTTCATGCTGGAAGAGCTTTGAAACGTTGGAGGACGTCCTCTGGAAGTTGTCATAATTACTGTGTAAGTCTATGGAAGGGGGTGAGAACCATTAGCCTCCTAGGTTTTGTATTGAAGTCAATGTACCAAGAGGACAGAAACTAGCTGTCCTCCAGCTACACCGTGGTGCTACCCTACAGAGTGTTGTTGAGGCTACTGTAGACCTTCATTGCAAAACAGTGTGCTTTAATCAATTATTTGGTGACGTGAATATATTCAGTATAGTTTTATCTAAAAAGTAGAACTTTTAAATGTTTCACTATTTACATGTTTTATTAAATTCGCTGAGGAATTTCCTCTCTTTCCCCCTCTGAGGAGCCTCCACTGACACACACACACACCAGCATGAGTCTACAAAGGCCGATAAAGGCCAATATCTGTAGGATTCAGTCTATAATTACACAGTAGCTCTCCTCTGAGAGAGTGTCCCTGAGATCTGATCAGGATCGTCCTTATCTCTCCTCTCTGCTCTCTCATCCAATAGACCCTATGTTCTACACAGAGACAAAGAGGGAGAGACGGGGGGTAACTATCCATTCAACTTCAAACTGAGCGATACCGAGAAAGAGAGAGACAGAGAGAGAATGAGATACAGAGATAAAGAGAAAGAAAGACATAGAGGGCGACCAAGTATCCATAACTTCCAATAGATACCTAGGTGTACATAACTCTACATTCATCTGATACATTCTATGGATTGTCCAATGCTATTCCAAATAACATAAGATCCATCTCTAAGCACTGTAACCAGACAGTTGAGCTGAGGTGAACAGGCTGCTCTTATGGATTTGTCACTACATTTTACTGGCATACAAACTGCCTGTGTGAAGAAAACAGCTCAATGACAACAAATGCAAGAGAATGGGGAGAAATAGAAAAAAAGAGAGAGAGAAAAGGAGAGAGTGAGAGAGTGAGAGAAGGAAAGAGAGAGAGAAAGGAGGAAAAAAGTGAAAGAGAGAGAGAGAGAGAAGGAAAGAGAGAGAGTCAGAGAGAGAGAGAGAGAGAGAGAAGTAAAGGAAGAGAGAGAGAGAGAGAGAAGGAAAGAGAGAGAGAGAGTCAGAGAGTGAGAGAGAGAGAGAAGGAAAGAAAGAGAGAGAGAGCGAGAAGAGAGAAAGGAGGTGAGAGACTAAAAGAAAGAGTGAACAAGATTGGGAGAGAGCTTTAGTTTTTCTTACAAGCTTTTCTGGTACCATAATGAGAAAGAAACAGAGAGAGACAGAAGCAGAGAGAGAGAGAAAGTGAGAGAATGAGAGAGAGACACCATTGTTTGTCCCTGAAATAAAGTGGTATTGATCCCTTGGCCTGGTTAATTTGGCAGTGGAGGTTTTGTCCCCTTACCTGCTGGAGTTATGGATAAGCTGTGTGGATAGGGTGCCACGCAGAACGCTAACCCCAGAGAGAGAGAAAGAGATACAGAGAGAGAGAAAGAAAGACTCTTCATCAACACACAGAGGGGAGAGGAATGGTCAAACCCCAAACACACACACATACACCACCAAAGAATGAAGAGGGTCAATATTCCAGCACCAAGGCCAGGTTGTGACTAAGGGGCAGAGTGGAAAGGTGAGAGAGAGAGAGAGAGAGAGAGAGACTGGAATACCGAAGCAGCCTGGAGATCTGTAGTCAACGGTGTCTGTCTGCTGCCTAACTCACTGACTGGCTGGGCATACTGAGAACACCACAACACACATACCATCAAGCACGCATACAAGCACACACACCAACACACACACATGCCTTATACAGTATTCTATGACTCACACACACACACACTTTGACACCAGTGGAGGCTGCTGAGGGGAGGACAGATCAAAATAATGGCTGGAACGGAGCGAATGGAATAAAATCAAACACCTGGAAACCATGGAAACCATGTGTTTAATGTATTTGATACCATTCCACCTATTCCGCTCCAGCCATTACCACAAGCCTGTCCTCCCCAATTAAGGAGCCAACAACCTCCTGTGTTTGACACACTGCCGTAAGATTAGTACCTCAAGTTTGAGCCTATTCCTGGAAACATTGAACCACTGTAGTTTACATCAATTATCATTTCTAAGTGGAAGTTGGAATAGTTATATTTGAGTGTTTCAGTGAATGGTTAGTGAGGGAGGCCCTGCTCTCTCGCTTCCCCAGTTGTTTAGTTAATTTTCATTCCAATCTCCTTTGCATTTGCATAGCCTCTCCTGTAGCCTGTCAACTATGTGTCTGTCTATCCCTGTTCTCTCCTCTCTGCACAGGCCATACAAACGCTTCACACCGCATGGCCGCTGCCACTCTAACCTGGTGGTCCCAGCGCGCTTGACCCACGTGGAGTTCCAGGTCTCCGGCAGCCTCTGGAACTGTCGGTCTGCGGCCAACAAGGCAGAGTTCATCTCAGCCTACGCTACCCTCCAGTCCCTCGACTTCTTGGCGCTGACGGAAACATGGATTACTACAGAAAACACTGCTACTCCTACTGCTCTCTCCTCGTCTGACCACGTGTTCTCGCATACCCCGAGAGCATCTGATCAGTGGGGTGGTGGGACTGGAATCCTCATCTCTCCCAAGTGGACATTCTCTCTTTCTCCCCTGACCCATCTGTCTATCTCCTCCTTTGAATTCCATGCTGTCACAGTCAATAGCCCATTCAAGCTTAACATCCTTATCATTTATCGCCCTCCAGGTTCCCTTGGAGAGTTCATCAATGAGCTTGACGCCTTGATAAGCTCCTTTCCTGAGGATGGCTCACCCCTCACAGTTCTGGGTGACTTTAACCTCCCTACGTCTATCTTTGACTCATTCCTCTCTGCCTCCTTCTTTCCACTCCTCTCCTCTTTTGGCCTCACCCTCTCACCTTCCCCCCCTACTCACAAGGCAGGCAATACGCTTGACCTCATCTTTACTAGATGCTGTTCTTCAACTAATCTCACTGCAACTCCCCTCCAAGTCTCCGACCACTACCTTGTATCCTTTTCCCTCTCGCTCTCCTCCAACACTACTCACTTTGCCCCTACTCAGATGGTATTGCCCGTCGCAACCTTCACTCTCTCTCTCCTGCTTCTCTCTCCTCTTCCATCCTATCAGCTCTTCCCTCTGCTCAAGCCTTCTCCAACCAATCTCCAGATTCTGCCTCCTCAACCCTCCTCTCCTCCCTTTCTGCATCCTTTGACTCTCTATGTCCCCTATCCTCCTGGCCGGCTCGGTCCTCCCCTCCTGCTTCGTGGCTTGACGACTCATTGCGAGCTCACAGAACAGGGCTCCGGGCAGCCGAGCGGAAATGGAGGAAAACTAGCCTCCCTGCGGACCTGTCATCTTTTCACTCCCTCCTCTCCACATTTTCTTCCTCTGTTTCTGCTGCTAAAGCCACTTTCTACCACTCTAAATTCCAAGCATCTGCCTCTAACCCTAGGAAGCTCTTTGCCACCTTCTCCTCCCTCCTGAATCCTCCCCCCTCTCTGCGGATGACTTTGTCAACCATTTTGAAAAGAAGGTTGACGACATCTGATCCTCGTTTGTTAAGTCAAACGACACCGCTGGCCCTGCTCACATTGCCCTACCCTATGCTTTGACCTCTTTCTCCCCTCTCTCTCCAGATGAAATCTTGCGACTTGTGACGGCCGGCCGCCCAACAACCTGCCCGCTTGACCCTATCCCCTCCTCTCTTCTCCAGACCATTTCCGGAGACCTTCTCCCTTACCTCACCTTGCTCATCAACTCATCCTTGACAGCTGGCTACGTCCCTTCCGTCTTCAAGAGAGCGAGAGTTGCACCCCTTCTCAAAAAACCTACACTCGATCCCTCCGATGTCAACAACTACAGACCAGTATCCATTCTTTCTTTCCTCTCCAAAACTCTTGAGCGTGCCGTCCTTTGCCAGCTCTCTTGCTATTTCTCTCAGAATGACCTTCTTGATCCAAATCAGTCAGGTTTCAAGACTGGTCATTCAACTGAGACTGCTCTTCTCTGTGTCACGGAGGCTCTCCGCAATGCTAAAGCAAACTCTCTCTCCTCTGCTCTCATCCTTCTAGACCTATCTGCTGCCTTTGATACTGTGAACCATCAGATCCTCCTCTCCACCCTCTCCGAGTTGGGCATCTCCGGCGCGGCTCGCTCTTGGATTGTATCCTACCTGACAGGTCGCTCCTACCAGGTGGCGTGGCGAGAATCCGTCTCCGCACCACGTGCTCTCACCACTGGTGTCCCCCAGGGCTCAGTTCTAGGCCCTCTCCTATTCTCGCTATACACAAAGTCACTTGGCTCTGTCATATCCTCACGTGGTCTCTCCTATCATTGCTACGCAGACGACACACAATTAATCTTCTCCTTTCCCCCTTCTGATAACCAGGTGGCGAATCGCATCTCTGCATGTCTGCCAGACATATCAGTGTGGATGACGGATCACCACCTCAAGCTGAACCTTGGCAAGACAGAGCTGCTCTTCCCCCCGGGGAAAGACTGCCTGTTCTCGCCATCATGGTTGACAACTCCATTGTGTCCTCCTCCCAGAGTGCTAAGAGCCTTGGCGTGACCCTGGACAACACCCTGTCATTCTCCGCTAACATCAAGGCGGTGACCCGATCCTGTAGGTTCATGCTCTACAACATTCGCAGAGTACGACCCTGCCTCACACAGGAAGCGGCGCAGGTCCTAATCCAGGCACTTGTCATCTCCCGTCTGGATTACTGCAACTCGCTGTTGGCGGGGCTCCCTGCCTGTGCCATTGAACCCCTACAACTCATCCAGAACGCCGCAGCCCGTGTGGTGTTCAACCTTCCCAAGTTCTCTCACATCACCCCGCTCCTCTGCACACTCCACTGGCTTCCAGTTGAAGCTCGCATCTGCTACAAGACCATGGTGCTTGCCTACGGAGCTGTGAGGGGAACGACACCTCCGTACCTTCAGGCTCTGATCAGGCCCTACACCCAAACAAGGGCACTGCGTTCATCCACCTCTGGCCTGCTCGCCTCCCTACATCTGCGGAAGCACAGTTCCCGCTCAGTCCAGTCAAAACTGTTCGCTGCTCTGGCATCCCAATGGTGGAACAAGCTCCCTCACGACGCCAGGACAGCGGAGTCAATCACCACCTTCCGGAGACACCTGAAACCCCACCTCTTTAAGGAATACCTGGGATAGGATTAAGTAATCCTTCTAACCCCCCCCCACCCTCCCCCCAAAAAAGATATAGATGTACTATTGTAAAGTGGTTGTTCCACTGGATATCATAAGGTGAATGCACCAATTTGTAAGTCGCTCTGGATAAGAGCGTCTGCTAAATGACGTAAATGTAAATGTAAATAATATACGCTGAGTTTACAATCCCTCAAAACAGTTGAAAGATTACATCGTTGTGTGTCATCTATCCATGGACAGGAATCTATGCATAGTGTGAGATTCAATGACATTATATGCATAAAACAATGTCTAAATCTTAGACTTTTGAGTGAATACGGTTCCTATTAACATAACTGCATTTTATTCGCCCTGTCAAAATAAACCTCTCCATTAAATGTCCCTATTTCATAGACCGCACATGCATACATTGACATACACACAGATCCACACATGCATACATTGACATACACACAGATCCACACATGCATACATTGACATGCACACAGATCCACACATGCATACATTGACATACACACAGATCCACACATGCATACATTGACATACACACAGATCCACACATGCATACATTGACATGCACACAGATCCACACATGCATACATTGACATACACACAGATCCACACATGCATACATTGACATACACACAGATCCACACATGCAAATACTGTTCCAGTCACCTTTGACATCTACAGAAGAGATTCCTGACTCTCTATACACCCCCCATGAAGACACGAAGAGGTCTCTGGCAGTTCACTATCTCCACCCCTCTCCTCTTTCCTATTTCCCTCCCTCCCTCCATTGCAGTCTTGTGGGATTATCCTCTCTCCACCGTCGCAGGCAGACAAAATGGACAGCTTTTTGCAGGGGAGAAAGCTTGTACGGTTGCACAATAGCCAGCGAGCGTTTTGTGTTTGTATGATTTACAATTGGATTAGAGTGGGTGTAGGTAGGCCTGTTCAACAGCCCTGGATCTTTTTATTCCAGCCCAGCGTCATTCAATTACAGCTTGTATTGTGTGGCAGTGTTACAGGGCAAGAGTGGTTTATCCCTGCACCATACAACACACAAACACACATAGTACTGGATGGCAGAGGAAAAGGCAGGGGAGAAGGCAGAGGAGAAGACAGGGGAGAAGGCCGAAGAGAAGGCAGGGGAGAAGGCAAGGGAGAAGATAGGGGAGAAGGCAGAGGAGAAGGCAGGGGAGAAGATAGGGGAGAAGATAGGGGAGAAGGCAGAGGAGAAGGCAGAAGAGAAGGCAGGGGAGACGGCAGAGGAGAAGGCAGAGGAGAAGGCAGGGGAGAAGGCAGGGGAGAAGACAGAGGAGAAGGCAGAGGAGAAGGCAGGGGAGAAGGCAGGGGAAAAGATAGGGGAGAAGGCAGAGGAGAAGGCAGAGGAGAAGGCAGGGGAGAAGGCAGAAATCAAAAGTAACAGTCAGTATCTGGTGTGGCCACCAGCTGCATTAAGTACTGCAGTGCATCTCCTCCTCATGGACTGCACCAGATTTGTCGTTTTTGCTGTGAGATGTGACCCCACTCTTCCACCAAGGCACCTGCAAGTTCCCGGACATTTCTGGGGGGAATGGCCCTAGCCCTCACCCTCCGATCCAACAGGTCCCAGACGTGCTCAATGGGATTGAGATCTTGGCTGGCCATGGCAGAACACTGACATTCCTGTCTTGCAGGAAATCACACACAGAACAAGCAGTATGGCTGTTGGCATTGTCATGCTGGAGGGTCATGTCAGGATGAGCCTGCAGGAAGGGTACCACATGAGGGAGGAGGATGTTTTCCCTGTAACGCACAGCGTTGAGATTGCCTGCAATGACATCAAGCTCAGTCCGATGAAGCTGTGACACATCGCCCCAGACCATGACGGACCCTCCACCTCCAAATCGATCCCGAGCCAGAGTACAGGCCTCGGTGTAACGCTCATTCCTTCGACAATAAACGCGAATCTGACCATCACTTCTGGTGAGACAAAACCGCGACTCGTCAGTGAAGAGCACTTTTTGACAGTCCTGTCTGGTTCAGCAACGGTGGGTTTGTGCCCATAGAAAGGAATTAAGAACGTTGTTGCCGGTGATGTCTGGTGAGGACCTGCCTTACAACAGGCCTACAAGCCCTCAGTCCAGCCTCTCTCAGCCTATTGCGGACAGTCTGAGCACTGATGGAGGGATCGTGCGTTTCTGGTGTAACTCAGTTGTTGTTGGCATCCTGTACCTGTCCCGCAGGTGTACTGTTCGGATGTACCGATTTTGTGCAGGTGTTGTTACACGTGGTCTGCCACTGTGAGGATGATCAGCTGTCTGTCCTGTCTCCCTGTAGCGCTGTCTTAGACGTCTCACAGTACGGACATTGCAATTTATTGCCCCGGACACATCTGCAGTCCTCATGCCTCCTTGCAGCATGCCTAAGGCATGATCACACAGATGAGCAGGGACCCTGGGCATCTTTATTTTGATGTTTTTCAGAGTCAGTAGAAAGGCATCTTTAGTGTTCTAAGATTTCATAACTGTGACCTTAATTGCCTACCTTCTGTAAGCTGTTAGTGTCTTAACGACCGTTCCACAGGTGCATGTTCATTCATTTAAACCCTTTACAATGAAGATCTGTGAAGTTATTTGGATTTTTATGAATTGTCTTTCAAAGACAGGGTCCTGAAAAAGGGATGTTTCTTTTTTTGCTGAGTTTCTATAGACAAGCAATGTCAGGGCAGCATAGACTAATATACAGTAGAATAGAATACAGTATATACTTATGACATGAGTAATGCAAAACATGTAAACATTTAAGTGACTAGTGTTCCATTTATTAAAGTGGCCAATGATTTCTAGTCTATGCCTATAGGCAGCAGCCTCTAATGTGCTAGTGGTGGCTATTTAATAGTCTGATGGCCTTGAGATAGAAGCTGTTTTTCAGTCCCGCGGTCCCAGTTTTGATGCACCTGTACTGACCTCGCCTTTGTTTTGTTGATGTTGAGTGAGAGGTTATTTTCCTTGCACCACACTCCTAGAGCCGTCTCATCGTTGAGACGGCTCATCGTTGTTGGTAATCAAGCCTACTACTGTTGTGTTGTCTGCAAGCTTGATGATTGAGTTGGAGGCGTGCTTGGCCTCGCAGTCATGGGTGAACAGGGAGTCCAGGAGGGGCTGAGCTCAGTTTGTGAAGGATTTAGATGCCAAGCCAAATTTCTTCAGCCTCCTGAGGTTGAAGAGGCGCTGTTGCGCCTTATTCACCACACTGTCTGTGTGGATTGACCATTTCAGTTTGTCAGTGATGTGTAAGCCGAGGAACTTGAAGCTTTCCACATTCTCCACTGCGGCTCCGTCTATGTGAATAGGGGGGTGCTCCCTCTGCTGTTTCCTGAAGTCCACAATCATCTCCTTTGTTTTGTTGATGTTGAGTGAGAGGTTATTTTCCTGACACCACACTCCGAGTGCCCTCACCTCCTCCCTGTAGGCCGTCTCGTTGTTGTTGGTAATCAAGCCTACCACTGTAGTGTCGTCTGCAAACTTGATGATTGAGTTGGATGCGTGCATGGCCACGCAGTCATGGGTGAACAGGGAGTACAGGAAGGGGCTGAGCTCACACACTTGTGGGGCCCCAGTGTTGAGGATCTGCGAAGTGGAGGTGTTGTTTCCTACCTTCACCACCTGGGGATCTATTGGGGCGGTAAGCAAATTGAAGTGGGCCTAGGGTGACTGGTAGTGTAAAGGTGATTTGATCGTTGACTAGTCTCTCAAGGCACTTCATGGTGACAGAGGTGAGTGCTATGGGGCGATAGTCATTTAGTTCAGTTACCTTTGCTTTCTTGGGTACAGGAACAATGGTGGCCATCTTGAAGCATGTGGGGGCAGCAGACTGGGATAGGGAGAGATTGAATATGTCCTTAAACACACCCTATCAATGCAGTGCCAATACCACCATAAGATAGAAAATAACACAAATCAATAAACTTCTAACTTTTATTTACGGCTGAAAACATTTTCACAAATATCAGAGGTGTTGTTACAGACATTAGAGACACAATAGTTAGAAAATTGCCACATTTCATTCTACAGTTGGTGCATGAAGTCATTGGGTAGAAAGAGCACGTATACAGGTGGAAAACAACCAGGAACAAAATCAACTTCCTGTCTCTTCTTTTTTTATCTCTCTCTCTCTCTCCCTCACTCCCTCCCTCCCATACCCCACTTCTCTCACTCACACAATCTCTATTCCTCTCTCTCGCTCTCAGATCTCTCTCTCTTCTCACACCATTCTCTTGGTTTCTCTTTCATTCTGGTCCAGACTTGTATAGCGGATGAGTGTTATTGTTCTGTTTTCACACAGGCAGTTTGTAGGCCTGTAAAATGTAGTTATTGAGAAAAGGGTTGTGACAAATCCATAACCTCAGCTCAACTCTCTGGTTACAGTGCTTAGAGATGGATCTTATGTTACTTGGAATAACAAATAACAATCCCCTCTCTCTCTCTCAGTTATGTTGTCATCCCCCAGGTGTGACGACCAAGGTCGTTCACGGTTACAAATGAGTCCATTCCTTTCCTAGGTAAAGAGAGAGAGCATGGCTCCATGGACACTGGCTAGAAAAGGCTATGGTCATGGATTATACATCCAGCTAGGAGGGAGCAGTGTGTACTAGGAGGGAGCAGTATATAATAGGAGGGAGCAGTATGTACTACTGGGGAGCAGTATGTACTAGTGGGGAGCAGTATGTACTAGGAGGGAGCAGTATGTACTAGGAGAGAGCAGTATGTACTAGGAGGGAGCAGTATGTACTAGGAGGGAGCAGTATGTACTAGGAGGGAGCAGTATGTTCTAGGAGGGAGCAGTATGTACTAGGAGGGAGCAGTATGTACTAGTGGGGAGCAGTGTGTACTAGTGGGGAGCAGTACGTACTAGTGGGGAGCAGTATGTACTAGGAGGGAGCAGTATGTACTAGTGGGGAGCAGTGTGTACTCGGAGGGAGCAGTATGTACTAGGGGGAGCAGTGTGTACTAGTGGGGAGCAGTTTGTACTAGGAGGGAGCAGTATGTACTAGGAGGGAGCAGTATGTACTAGTGGGGAGCAGTATGTACTAGGAGGGAGCAGTATGTACTAGGAGGGAGCAGTATGTACTAGGAGGGAGCAGTATGTACTAGTGGGGAGCAGTTAGTACTAGGGGGAGCAGTATGTACTAGGAGGGAGCAGTAGGTACTAGTGGGGAGCAGTGTCTACTAGTGGGGATCAGTATGTACTAGTTGGGAGCAGTATGTACTAGGAGGGAGCAGTATGTATTAGGAGGGAGCAGTATGTACTAGTGGGGAGCAGTATGCACTAGGAGGGAGCAGTATGCACTAGGAGGGAGCAGTATGTACTAGGAGGGAGCAGTGTGTACTAGTGGGGAGCAGTATGTACTAGGAGGGAGCAGTATGTGCTAGGAGGGAGCAGTATGTACTAGGAGGGAGCAGTATGTACTAGGAGGGAGCAGTATGCACTCGGAGGGAGCAGTATGTGCTAGGAGGGATCAGTATGTACTAGGAGGGAGCAGTGTGTACTAGGAGGGAGCAGTATGTACTAGTTGGGAGCAGTATGTGCTAGGAGGGAACAGTATGTACTAGGAGGGAGCAGTATGTACTAGTGGGGAGCAGTGTGTACTAGGAGGGAGCAGTATGTACTAGTGGGGAGCAGTATGTACTCGGAGGGAGCAGTATGTACTCGGAGGGAGCAGTATGTACTAGGAGGGAGCAGTATGTACTAGGAGGGAGCAGTATGTACTAGGAGGGAGCAGTATGTACTAGTGGGGAGCAGTATGTACTCGGAGGGAGCAGTATGTACTAGGAGGGAGCAGTATGTTCTAGTGGAGAGCAGTGAGGGAGCTGGGTTTCATTTCAGGGCCATGTGGTTGTGTCAATATTCTGTTACATCTGAATTTTGCCTCTATGTGAAGGGGACTTATCTTTTTTGGATGAAATTGCCACATGTTGGGGTATTTTTGGTGCGTTTGCTGGAGGTGTGTGTGTGTGTGTCCGCGCGCATGTGTGCGTGTGTGTGCGCGTCTGCGTTTCGCAGCAATTTTAGTTATAGTCTAAACCAATGCTTCTGTCCTAGACTGCTGCTGACAGAGGATATACATGTATTACTCCATGAAGAAGAGCTCCCACCACTCTCCACACTGTAATACATTCACACATGCTGTGTGTGTGTGTGTGTCTATGCATGTGCATATGTGTGCATGTATTCATATGTATGTGTGAATGCATGTATGCATGTGTGTGTATGCATGCGTGTATGTGTATGCATGTGTCAGTGTGTGAGTGTGTGTGTGTGTGTGTGTGTGTGTGTGTGTGTGTGTGTGTGTGTGTGTGTGTGTGTGTGTGTGTGTGTGTGTGTGTGTGTCTGTGTGTGTGTGTGTGTGTGTGTGTGTGTGTGTGTGTGTGTGGCGATGACTGGGAAGGTCAAACTGGGGAAATAGAATCAAATGACTGCTATTCAGCTGCAGTGAGTTCTGGATTATTGATTGACAGCATTTCTTCCCGACAGCTGGGCATGGCATGTCATTTACATGAAATGTGAGGCTTTTCCCCCCCAGTCAAGGAGCTACTGATAATCTCCCTGCGTTTATCATACTTACTGTAGGGAGGCTTGGACCACCGCTATAGGGCTATTGCTGTGTGTGTGTGGCTCTATTTCTGTCTCTTTCTTGACATAGGCAATTGTCATTGCTATCAGAACACACACACCCACCCACACCCACACACACACACACACACACACACACACACACACACACACACACACACACACACACACACACAGACCTCATTCAAGGGAACGTTGATTAGAAGCAGTCTTATGGAGCGCTGGACCATTAGCCTTGAGCTTTTCAGATGGTTCTCTTTATATTCTCTCTGTGTTTTCTATGAGATTACCCTCATGATGTATGACCGGGGCCCAGCATAAAGGATGGCCCTTAACTATGGCCCGGAATGGCTTCCTCCTCTGTGAAGGAATCCAATGCCCATCCAATATGGCAGAGACAAATTACCGCCATTAGGGCTCCGATTCTTACAGTTTCACTATGTTGGAAAACCTTTGACCTCTAGATAAGGCCAAGCATTTGTCAGAGAGCAGATCAAGCCACTTTGAGCCACATAGAGCTACAAAACCCTGAACCTCCTGTGATGGCATCGCTACGGTATTGTTATGGCAGAAGGCTATAGGAAAGGAAGAAGAGCGTCTATGGGCCTACACATGTCTCCTCCATACAGAGGTTGTTTACACCTGTCCCATCCCCTCAGAGCTAGACTAAATAACAACACCCCCACTCTACCAGGGACATTGAGAGGGCTGAAACTTTAATGAGGTTGTGCTAGTCCAGAGAGGTGGGCAGACACTGTGGTATTTCAACAAATGTCAGTGGGAAGACTTTGATCCACTCTCTGTCTGATATGAGAGGATGAGAGGAGAGATGGACCACTCATCTCACTGTCTGTCCCAACAGAGAGAGAGAGAGAGAGAGAGAGAGAGAAAGAGAAAGAGAGAGAGAGAGAGAGAGAGAGCGAGAGGGGGGAAGAATGACGAGGAATACAGAGAGAGAGAGAGAACAAGGAGGATAGAGGCAAAACGAGAGTGTGAGGGAAAAATAAAAAAAGAAAGATATGAAAGAGGAGAAGGAGAGGGACAGATGAGGAATGAAAGAGAAACAAGAGATGGAAAGAAGTATATGGGTAGAGGTGGCAGAGGTAGAGGTGGATGTAAGAGAAAGGTACAAGCACAACTTTACTAAAAACCCTGCTTTTTGGGGTAGGGGTAGAGAGGTGAGAGTGGGTTTGAAGTATGTTACTGACGCAGGTCTCCCAGACATGAGAGGGCCTGGGATCCATTAAAATAAGGAGAGAGAGAGATGTAAGTGGCTACCAAATTGATGCGGGAGGGATGTCAAATGGATTAACTGAGGAAGGAAAGTTGGAGGAATAGGTGAGAGGAACATGGGGAATGTGAGGAGAGGAGAGTAGAAAGGAAAGGAAATAAAGATGTATATGTCTCTAACTTTTGGTGCATGAACAACGTTGTGGGTTCAATGCCCATATCATCCACTACTGTGGGATAGGTGAGTTAAATACAGTGAGTTTCTTTGGGAAAACTAGAAACATCTGTTTGATGTCCATGTGTACTTCTATCATCAGAGAAGGGTAGATAATGTAAGGGGCCATTGAGAGGGTGTGGATGAGGAAGTGAATCACAAAAGGACTATGCCAGGTGAGAATAAAGGTGTGGGCAAAGGGGCGATTTCGGGCAAGATGTCAAAGAGGACACAGAGAGGTCATGGGTGGGTGAGGGTGGGCGAGAGGTAAGACGAGCACTGACTGAGGTTGGCGAGAGGGCACCAGACTCTTTTGGAAGCTGTTACTGCCAGACTGAACAGCTTGCTTCTGTTGTCTATGCCCCTGCCGTTGGGACGCCATTTTCCACGGGCAGGTTGGTTGATGTGCTCAGTCGGGCATAGTTTCCACATATGCCAGGGTAAACCAGGAAACTGTGCTGTACACAAGGACATGAGGGCTCTAAATCTCCCAGCAGAAGAACAAAGCTCAACCCAGATACATCCCTTTCACTCAGCACAACACAGGTGAGTAAGGAGGAGTATTTGCATGCTGTATCCAACCACTGCTGCACTGCAGGCAACAACATAACACAGCCAATAGGAGCCCATTGATCCAATCCTCCATATGGATGATATGATAGCATGTTGTTTGATCTATTAAATGTCTTGGAAGAATAGATACAACCATATCAGATCTCTATTGTTTACTGATGTCTATTGATCTGTCTCCATCCCAGTGTTTCCCCCATGATATCTCTTTATCTCACTTTATCTCTCTTTATCTCTCTTTATCTCTCTCTCTCTCTCTCTCTCTCTCTCTCTCTCTCACTATCCGTCTCTCTCAGATCTCTCTCTCTCTGCATCTATCTCTATCTCTCTCTCAAATCTCTCTCTCACTCTCTATCTCTCTCTCTCCCTATCCGTCTCTCTCAGATCTCTCTCTCTCTCTGCATCTCTCTCTCTATCTCTCTCTCTCTAGCTCTCTCTCTGATCTTTCTCTATCTCTCTCTCTCAAATCTCTCTCTCTCAAATCTCTCTCTCTCTATCTCCCTCCCTCTCTCTCAGATCTCTCTCTCTCTGCATCTCTCTGCATCTCTCTCTCTCTCTCCGATCTTTCTCTATCGCTCTCTCTCACATCTCTCTCTCTCTATCTCTCTCTGCATCTCTCTCTCTCCCTCCCTCTCTCTCAGATCTCTCTCTGTCTGCATCTCTCTATCTCTATCTCTGCATCTCTCTCTCTCTCTAGCTCTCTCTATCTAGCTCTCTCTCTCTAGCTCTCTCTCTGAACTTTCTCTCTATTGACCTCTCTTAGATCTCGATCTTTCTCTCGCTCTCTCTGCATCTCTCTCTCTCTCCCTCCCTCACTCTCTCTCTCTCTCTCTCTCTCACACACACACACTCACTCTATCAATTCAATTCAATTTCGACTTCATTACGCTTTATTGGCAATGAATAAAAGATGTTATGAAAACCAAAAAAGAGTGATACAAGTGGTGAACTAGACTATACTGGTGAGGCAGAGGCAGGTACACAAACATAGTTAGGAGCCATAATAGCAATAACCTTGACAACAACACTTAGGAGAACCAAATGAGGAGCAGTAATGAGAAAATGTAGAGGAGAGGAGAGAGAAGAAATCAATTAGGTGTTGTTTATCTACCATCTCTCTGTCTCTCAGGTTGGTGACGGGACAAATCCTATTGTTCTCTCTCTAATTCTTTTGTAATACTCATCTGTATAGCCTGGTGAACTAAATGCCTTAAAAGTCGAAACAGGCTATTATGTTCTCTCTCTCTCTCTCTCTCTCTCTCTCTCTCTCTCTCTCTCTCTCTCTCTCATTCCACATGAATGGTTAAAATGAAGTGATTTTAAAAGTTGAAACAGACTCTAATTCATTATCTCTCCCTCTCTCTGAAGGATGATCTCCCTCTCTCTGAAGGATGATCTCTCTCTCTCTATCTTTCTCTCTGAATCTCTCTCTCTGAAGGATGATCTCTCTCTGAAGGATGATCTCTCTCTCTCTCTGTCTCTCTTTCTCTCTTTCTCTCTGTCTCTCTCTCTGAATGATGATCTCTCTCTCTCTGAATCTCTCTCTGTCTCTCTCTCTGAAGGATGATCTCTCTCTCTCTCTCTTAATCTCTCTCTCTGTCTCTCTCTCTGAAGGATGATCTTTCGCTCTCTCTCTCTCTGAATCTCTCTCTCTGTCTCCCTCTCTGAAGGATGATCTCTCTCTCTGAATCTCTCTCTGTCTCTCTCTCTCTGAAGGATGAGCTCTCTCTCTGAATCTCTCTCTGTGTCTCCCTCTCTGAAGGATGATCTCTCTCTGAATCTCTCTCTTTGTCTCTCTCGCTGAAGGATGATCTCTCTCTCTGAATTTCCTCTCTGTCTCACTCTCTGAAGGATGATCTCTCTCTCTGAATCTCTCTCTCTCTCTGTCTCCCTCTCTGAAGGATGATCTCTCTCTCTGTCTCTCTCTCTCTGTCTCTCTCTCTGAAGGATGATCTCTCTCTCGCTCTCTCTCTGTCTCTCTCTCTGAAGGATGATCTCTCTCTCTGAATCTCCCTCTCTGTCTCCCTCTCTGAAGGATGATCTCTCTCTCTCTGTCTCCCTCTCTGAAGGATGATCTCTTTCTCTGAATCTCTCTCTCTGTCTCTCTCTCTGAAGGATGATCTCTCTCTCTGAATCTCCCTCTCTGTCTCACTCTCTGAAGGATGATCTCTCTCTCTGAATCTCTCTCTCTCTGTCTCCCTCTCTGAAGGATGATCTCTCTCTCTCTCTCTCTCTCTCTCTCTCTCTCTCTCTCTGTCTCCCTCTCTGAAGGATGATCTCTCTCTCTCTCTCTCTCTCTCTCTCTCTGAAGGATGATCTCTCTCTCTCTCTCTCTCTCTCTCTCTCTCTCAGATGCTGTCCTATTCCTCTCCCAGCTGAAATATGGAAAGCTTTGTCTGGCTTTAGGGAGCTCAGTGAGCAGTAAACATTTAACAGCGTTGTTGGGGACCATAAAAACGAGCATGTTCAACTCAAACCTAAATTCTCCTTTTATAAGGTCATGGATTCACTGAGAGAAGAAGTGGCTTGTGGAGGGAAGTGTACATGTATGCGTGTGTGCTTCTTGCGTGTGCGTGAGTGCATGCGCTGTGTGTATTTGCATCTGCGTTCTGGTGTGCTTCATGTGTGTGTAAGTACGTATACTGTCAAACGGCATTCAATATTCAATATATTTATGATTAAACACCTTACTTGTGACTAAACCGATCATATCTGTTCTGTGAACAAGACAAACAAGACTTTGCGTTGTCTTCGACTCTGTCTCCCTAGCCTGCTGACTGCTGACCCCAGGCATCTGTTAAGTTCCTCTGCCCCACCACCACTAATGAAACATCTGCCTGCTAGCTCTTTGAGCGCGGCTGCACCCTTAATTACAACTGCATTATCTTGCTAATTATGTGGCTTTGTTAGTGCATGTCTGTGTTGGCTTTGTTAGTGCATGTCTGTGTTCGCTTTGTTAGCATTTCTGTGTTCGCTGTGTTAGTGCATGTCTGTGTTCACTGTGTTAGTGCATGTCTGTGTTCGCTGTGTTAGTGCATGTCTGTGTTCGCTGTGTTAGTGCATGTCTGTGTTCGCTGTGTTAGTGCATGTCTGTGTTCTCTGTGTTAGTGCATGTCTGTGTTCACTGTGTTAGTGCATGTCTGTGTTCACTGTGTTAGTGCATGTCTGTGTTCACTTTGTTAGTGCATGTCTGTGTTCGCTTTGTTAGTGCATGTCTGTGTTCGCTTTGTTAGTGCATGTCTGTGTTCACTGTGTTAGTGCATGTCTGTGTTCACTGTGTTAGTGCATGTCTGTGTTCGGGTATGTTGGAAATTGGTGTGTAGCACAAGTGTGGCCTGGGGGAGTAGGTTGTGTGTATGTGTGTGTGTGTGTGTGTGTGTGTGTGTGTGTGTGTGTGTGTGTGTGTGTGTGTGTGTGTGTGTGTGTGTGTGTGTGTGTGTGTGTGTGTGTGTGTGTATGTGTGTGTGTGTGTGTGTGTGTGTGTGTGTGTGCATATCTATGTGAATACGTGTGCCTGAATGCCTGTGTGTGTATAGTTGTGTCTGTATCTGTGGCCTTCGCAGACTTCCTAGATTCTCTTGACTGTAGCTGATTAATAGAACCTCTAATAGAACCTCACACCGTTTCATCCACAGCCTGTCACCTTGTCAGTACGCCTCTCTCCCCTGCAGCCGCTTCTTTCAGGAGTGGTTTCCTCTAGTAACCTCTGACATTCTCTCCTCCCTGGGCGGAAGGCACCTTATACTGTAGCGCCGGCTGGTCAGAGTGATTGCAGGGGAATCTACAAGTATAAAGAATTAATATGGCTGGCGGTCTGTGACTCATGCTGGTCCCTGTGGTCATTGGGCAGAGACCTGTACACGGTGAGGCAAGATGGGAATAGGCAATATCGAGACTTCTACACCTTGGTACCTTTTCACCATTCACACTTAATTTGGCTGACAGGCAGAGAGAGAGAGAGAGAGAGAGAGAGAGAGAGAGAGAGAGAGAGAGAGAGATGGGTGTTGGAAAGAGGAGGAGGGAGAAGCTGGGAGGGAAGGAGAGAGAGACAAAGGCAGAGACAGATAGACAGACAGTGAGAGAGACAGTGAGATGGGGAAAGAGAGATGGACACAAACGGTGAGAGCTAGATAATTTCTTTGTTTATTCTTCATGTCAAAAAGTAAAGGCCTTGAACAACTACACTAGTGTGAGAGTACTCAGTAATGGGGGTGAAGGATTAGAGGAGAGGGTTATACACAGAGATACTAGATAGTGCAAATGAAAGAGGAAAAAACAGGCAGAGAAAGAAAGACAAAGAGAGAGAAATATAGAGTGGGGGGGAAGCAGCCTACAGTAGGAAGTGAAAACAAATAAATTACAAATACAGTATATAGATCCACTATCTTCTGTACTGAGGTCAGGTAAAGGTCACCTTGGAGCCCTGTGTTTATGGTATGCAGAGGTAGAGTCGGCCCCGGGCCCTCATAGGCATATTCAGCGGATGTAAACGTTGCGCTGAGGTCAGATCCAAAGGCGGACACGGTGGGGCTTTGTGTTCAGAGCCCTGCCAAATCCCCAGGCCCAGGATCAGATGAATTAGAATGGAACGCACAAGAGCTATAGGTCCCAGCCTCGGGCTGGGCTTAGCATTAACATAAACAGAGGAAAGGAGGGCGGGAGGAGAGGAGAGGAGGGAAGTGGGCAATTTCAAACCTTTTGTAGATAATCTGTTACATGTATTAGTTTTTATTAATTCAATTAGAAAAAATTATAGAATATGCATACGCAGTATTTGATGTACTAATAGTGAATAAATATACCTATTGCAATCTTTTATCTTCAATAAATATAGTGGGAGGTAGATATTCGGGGGTGGGCCGAATCTTTTGATATGAAAAATACAGTACCAGTCAAAAGTTTGGACACACCTACTCATTCAAGGGTTTTTCTTTATTTTTACTATTTTCTACATTGTAGAGTAATCGTGAAGACATCAAAACTATGAAATAACACATGGAATCATGTAGTAACCAAAAAAGTGTTATATTTAATATTTTTGATTCTTCAAAGTAGCCACCCTTTGCGTTGATGACAGGTTTGCAAAATCTTGGCATTCTCTCAACCAGCTTCATGAGGAATGCTTTTCAAACAATCTTGAAGGAGTTCCCACATATGCTGAGCACTTGTCGGCTGCTTTTCCTTCACTCTGTGAAGGAGTTGGTCCAACTCATCCCAAACCATCTCAATTGGGTTTAGGTCGCTTGATTGTGGAGGCAAGGTCATCTTATGCAGCACTCCATCACTCTCCTTCTTGGTCAAATAGCCCTTACACAGCCTGGAGGTGTGTTGGGTCATTGTCCTGTTGAAAGAAAATTATAGTCCCACTCAGTGGCGATTTTAGCATGTAAATCTGGGGCAAATTAACCTCTCTAGGGTATGTGGGACGAAATCGTCCCACCTACTCAACAGCCAGTGGAATCCCGTGGCGCGATATTCAAATACCTTAGAAATGCTATTACTTCAATTTCTCAAACATATGACTATTTTACACCATTTTAAAGACAAGACTCGTTAATCTAACCACACTGTCCGATTTCAAAAAGGCTTTACAACGAAAGCAAAACATTAGATTATGTCAGCAGAGTACCCAGCCAGAAATAATCAGACACCCATTTTTCAAGCTAGCATATAATGTCACATAAACCCAAACCCCAGCTAAATGCAGCACTAACCTTTGATGATCTTCATCAGATGACACTCCTAGGACATTATATTATACAATACATGCATGTTTTGTTCAATGAAGTTCATATTTATATCAAAAACCAGCTTTTTACATTAGCATGTGACGTTCAGAACTAGCATACCCACCGCAAACTTCCGGTGAATTTACTAAATTACTCACGATAAACGTTCACAAAAAACATAACAATTATTTTAAGAATTATAGATACAGAACTCCTTTATGCACTCGCTATGTCCAATTTTAAAATAGCTTTTCGGCAAAAGCACATTTTGCAATATTCGGAGTAGATAGCTCGCCATCACGGGCTAGCTATTTTGACACCCACCAAGTTTGGCCCTCACCAAACTCCGATTTACTATAAGAAAAATTTGACTACCTTTGCTGTTCTTCGTCAGAATGCACTCCCAGGACTTCTACTTCAATAACAAATGTTGGTTTGGTTCAAAATAATCCATAGTTATGTTCAAATATCCTCTGTTTTGTTTGTGCGTTCAAGACACTATCCGAAGGGTGACGAAGGGTTACGTACCCGACGCGTTTCGTGACAAAAAAATTCTAAATATTCCATTACCGTACTTCGAAGCATGTCAACCGCTGTTTAAAATCAATTTTTATGCGATTTTTCTCGTAAAAAAGCGATAATATTCCGACCGGGAAACCCTGTTTTCGTTCAAAGACGAAAAAATAAAAACATGGTGTCGGCTCGTGCACGCGCCCCCAGTCTCATTGTTCTCTGATCGACCACTATCCAAATGCGCTACTGTTTTTCAGCCTGGGCCTGCAAAGTCATCATTCCCCGTTCTGCCGCCTTCTGAAAGCCTATGGGAGCCGTAGGAAGTATCACGTTACAGCAGAGATCCTCAGTTTTCAATAAAGAGAGTGTAGAAGGCCAAGAAATGGTCAGAGAGGGCACTTCCTGTAAGGAATCTTCTCAGGTTTTTGCCTGCCATATGAGTTCTGTTATACTCACAGACACCATTCAAACAGTTTTAGAAACTTTAGGGTGTTTTCTATCCAAATCAAACAATTATATGCATATTCTAGTTTCTGGGCAGTAGTAATAACCAGATTAAATCGGGTATGTTTTTTATCCAGCCGTGCAAATACTGCCCCCTACCCTAGAGAGGTTAAAAAATATATATGTTTTAGATGCATGCCAGCAAAGCCACTACACTACACAACACAACACTAAACAATACATGAATTGCACTATAACGGCAACAAACGGTGCCCACAAACTGTTAGGGCGTACATAAAGCTGTCCCAACAGCAGAGTCCCAACAGCACAGTCCCAACAGCACAGTCCCAACAGCAGTCCCAACACCTTACCACCACTACACCTGGCTATCAGCGGAGCCTTGTCTGGCAGCGAAACAGTTCATTCAGCCTCATTTACTGCCTTTAAAAAAAACATAGCTGATATGGATGACTTGCTTAAACAAATGTGGTTTCTAATGACAATTGAGATATACAAACTATGGCATAAGGGAACGATGAGTGGATAAGAGGCATTCCGTAATTTCTATTAAGACATTAATGAGCGAGCTAAGATGGACGTAGTCAATATAACTATGTGTTCAACACTTTTGAAATTTACAGTGACAGAAAGCAGAACATGGGCTGCTCTTAAAGTATTTAAAGTATCAGAACCATAGATAAGTAAAGGAGGCATGTGAGCAGACAATGAAAGCTCTTACAATATAAGATGTTGACATTTCTCAAAAACAGGTTATAGGTTACATGTCCCACCGAGTCAGAACAGTAAATTAAGAGGTGAAAATAGACCAAATTATTAGGGGTGAGGCACATGGGCTACTAACAGCTTACTACACAACAAACACTTAGTATTACTTTCTTAGCTACAGTATACATATCTCCATGGCATATTACATCATTTATGCAGCAGCATATAAGACATTTTTGGACTCACCTTGTTGTGCTGTGCTCACTTAAACAGGAAGGTGGTGCGGCGGTCCTTCGTGGGCAAATTTAGCCATCAAAGAAAGAGAAAGATTTACAATTCCGAGTTGGATGACCGTTCAAAACGTATTTTACCAGTCTGAGCTTGTTTATTCCCCACTTCCCAGTTGCAACGCTTGCGGTTAGCCACTGTTACGATTCCTTCCAAACCACTCATTATTGAATTTGCGATTTCCAACTTGTTGTGCAATCTTTATGTCCAATGGCCGATGAGCACCGATACGTTTTATCTATAATTTCTCTTCATTATTTCTCTTCATATGACAAGGATTAAAAATTATTTGCCAGTAGATTGTCTACTTGATTCATGATGATGACTGCTAGCTAAGACTTTGAAAGTAAGATGTTTACATGATCAGTCCAATCAAAGCTACTGTACATATAATGTGATCTGACGTTATTTTATCTGTGGCCAATGATCTTGAGCCTTCTTGGAAGGGCACTTGTAAAATAACTGTATGGCAGGACCCAAAGTGCTGAAACCTTGGATATCTACCCTTACTAAGGACTTAATCTTGGCGATGACGTAGTGTCCCCATGAGTGACAGAACACTGAGCCAATCACGGCACAATGCTCGTATTTTCTGCTGGCTCTCCCCACCACCACAGAATGCACTGAGCTAGGCTGAAACACCTGTATCTTGGAGCTGCCTTACTCAAGAAAAAAGAAACAGACCATGTTCGTATGCGGCTTTATTAACTCAATAATATACACTGCTCAAAAAAATAAAGGGAACACTGAAACAACACAATGTAACTCCAAGTCAATCACACTTCTGTGAAATCAAACTGTCCACTTAGGAAGCAACACTGATTGACAATACATTTCACATGCTGTTGTGCAAATGGAATAGACAACAGGTGGAAATTATAGGCAATTAGCAAGACACCCCCAATAAAGGAGTGGTTCTGCAGGTGGAGACCACAGACCACTTCTCAGTTCCTATGCTTCCTGGCTGATGTTTTGGTCACTTTTGAATGCTGGCGGTGCTTTCACTCTAGTGGTAGCATGAAACGGAGTCTACAACCCACACAAGTGGCTCAGGTAGTGCAGCTCATCCAGGATGGCCCATCAATGCGAGCTGTGGCAAGAAGGTTTATTGTGTCTGTCAGCGTAGTGTCCATAGCATGGAGGCACTACCAGGAGACAGGCCAGTACATGAGGAGATGTGGAGGAGGCCGTATGAGGGCAACAACCCAGCAGCAGGACCGCTACCTCCGCCTTTGTGCAAGGAGGAGCAGGAGAAGCACTGCCAGAGCCCTGCAAAATGACCTCCAGCAGGCCACAAAAGTGCATGTGTCTGCTCAAACGGTCAGAAACAGACTCCATGAGGGTGGTATGAGGGCCCGACGTCCACAGGTGGGGGTTGTGCTTACAGCCCAACCCCATGCAGGACGTTTGGCATTTGCCAGAGAACACCAAGATTGGCAAATTCGCCACTGGCGCCCTGTGCTCTTCACAGATGAAAGCAGGTTCACACTGAGCACGTGACAGACGTGACAGAGTCTGGAGACGCCGTGGAGAACGTTCTGCTGCCTGCAACATCCTCCAGCATGACCGGTTTGGCGGTGGGTCAGTCATGGTGTGGGGTGGCATTTCTTTAGGGGGGGGCCGCACAGCCCTCCATGTGCTCGCTAGAGGTAGCCTGACTGCCATTAGGTACCGAGATGAGCTCCTCAGACCCCTTGTGAGACCATATGCTGGTGTTGTTGGCCCTGGGCTCATCCTAATGCAAGACAATGCTAGACCTCATGTGGCTGGAGTGTGTCAGCAGTTCCTGCAAGAGGAAGGCATTGATGCTATGGACTGGCCTGCCCGTTCCCCAGACCTGAATCCAATTGAGCACATCTGGGACATCATGTCTCGCTCCATCCACCAACGCCACATTGCACCACAGACTGTCCAGGAGTTGGCGGATGCTTTAGTCCAGGTCTGGGAGGAGATCCCTCAGGAGACCATCCGCCACCTCATCAGGAGCATGCCCAGGCATTGTAGGGAGGTCATACAGGCACATGGAGGCCACACACACTACTGAGCCTCATTTTGACTTGTTTTAAGGACATTACATCAAAGTTGGATCAGCCTGTAGTGTGGTTTTCCACTTTAATTTTGAGTGTGACTCCAAATCTAGACCTCCATGGGTTGATAAATTGGATTTCCATTGATTATTTTTGTGTGATTTTGTTGTCAGCACATTCAACTATGTAAAGAAAAAAGTATTTAATAACATTATTTCTTTCATTCAGATCTAGGATGTTGTTTAAGTGTTCCCTTTATTTTTTTGAGCAGTATATATATTTCTTTAACATTGTTTGCAAACTGATATGTGACATGTATTAATGCCAAAATAACATCCAACACAGGCAAGCCCCCCCCCAAAAAAGTTAAATTATATATATATTTATTTTTTATGTATTTTGCTAAAAATGTGGTGCGCAAAACATATGGGGCTCTGCCCCACCTGCCCTGAATGACAGGTCACCACTGGTCCCACTAAGTGCAGATGGGATGGCGTATCGCTGCAGAATGCTGTGGTACCCATGCTGGTTAAGTGTGCCTTGAATTCTAAATAAATCACTGACAGTCTCACCAACAAAGCACCCCCACACCATCACACCTCCTCCTCCATGCTTTATGGTAGGAACCACACATGTGGAGATCATCCGTTCCCCTACTCTGCGTCTCACAAAGACACGGTGGTTGGAACTAAAAATCTCAAAATTGGACTAATCAGACCAAAGGACAGATTTCCCCTGGTCTAATGTCCATTGCTCATGTTTATTGGCCCAAACAAGTCTCTTCTTCTTATTGGTGTCCTTTAGTAGTGGTTTCTTTGCAGCAATTTAACCATGAAGGCCTGATCCACGCAGTCTCCTCTGAACAGTTGATGTTGAGATGTGTCTGTTACTAGAACTCTGTGAAGCATTTATTTGGCCAGCAATTTCTGACGCTGGTAACTCTAATGAACTTATCCTCTGAAGCAGAGGTAACTCTGTGTCTTCCTTTCCTATGGCGGTCCTAATGAGAGCCAGTTTCATCACAGCGTTTGATGGTGTTTGCGACTGCACTTGAAGAAACTTTCAAAGTTCTTGAAATTATCCGCATTGACTGACCTTCATGTTTTAAAGTAATGATGGACTGTCGTTTCTCTTTGCTTATTTGAGCTGTTCTTGCCATAAAATGGACTTGGTCTTTTACCAAATAGGGCTATCTTCTGTATACCACCCCTACCTTCTCACAACATAACTGATTGGCTCAAACACATTAAGAAGAAATTCCACAAATTAACTTTTAACAAGGCCCACCTGTTAATTGAAATGCACTACCTCATGAAGCTGGATTAGAGAATGACAAGAGTGTGCAAAGCTGTCATCAAGGTAAAGGTTGGTGTCATGTGTGCTCCCTCTCCGGCCTCTAGGTCACCAGGCTGCTCGTTATGGCGCACACCTGTCGCCAGCGTTATGCGCATCTGCGCATAATGACACTCACCTGGACTCCATCACCTCCTTGATTACCTGCCCTTTATATTTCACACCCTTTGATTTCTTCCCCAGTCGTCATTGTTTCTGTTTCTGTGTCATGTTGGTGCGCTGTTCGTGTTTCTTGTTGTGTTTATTTATTTATTAAATGTATTCACTCCCTGAACTTGCTTCCCGACTCTCAGCGTACATCGTTACAGGTGGCTACTTGAAAAGAATCTCAAATATAAAATATATTTTGATTTGTTAAAACCTTTATTGTTTACTGCATGATTCCAAATGTGTTATTTCATAGTTTTGATGTCTTCACTATTATTCTACAATGTAGAAAATAGTAAAAATAAAGAAAAACCCTAGAATGAGTAGGTGTGTCCAAACTTTTGACTGGTACTGTACATTGAAAAATATTAGTGCTTGAGGCATTGCAGGAGTAATTCCTTGGTTATGAGTGACTGGGAAAGTTTGGAAACACTATCAATCAGCACTATCAACTAAGCATTAAGAACCTATAATTCATGCTTTTCCGCCCCTGAATTAATTTCATATTGACATCAATTGATTGCATCTTTCACACAAAAGTTAGGATTAAGCCCTTTAGCAAACAATCAATGTGGTGCAGTAGATTGGATTCTAAAGACGTAGACTATGGAGTCATCCAGTTGGATTCTAAAGACGTAGACTATGCAGTCATCCAGTTGGATTCTAAAGACGTAGACTATGCAGTCATCCAGTTGGATTCTAAAGATGTAGACTATGCAGTCATCCAGTTGGATTCTAAAGACGTAGACTATGGAGTCATCCAGTTGGATTCTAAAGACGTAGACTATGCAGTCATCCAGTTGGATTCTAAAGACGTAGACTATGCAGTCATGCAGTTGGATTCTAAAGACGTAGACTATGGAGTCATCCAGTTGGATTCTAAAGACGTAGACTATGCAGTCATCCAGTTGGATTCTAAAGACGTAGACTATGGAGTCATCCAGTTGGATTCTAAAGATGTAGACTATGCAGTCATCCAGTTGGATTCTAAAGACGTAGGCTATGCAGTCATGCAGTTGGATTCTAAAGACGTAGACTATGGAGTCATCCAGTTGGATTCTAAAGATGTAGACTATGGAGTCATCCAGTTGGATTCTAAAGACGTAGACTATGGAGTCATCCAGTTGGATTCTAAAGACGTAGACTATGCAGTCATGCAGTTGGATTCTAAAGACGTAGACTATGCAGTCATCCAGTTGGATTCTAAATACGTAGACTATGGAGTCATCCAGTTGGATTCTAAAGACGTAGACTATGCAGTCATCCAGTTGGATTCTAAAGATGTAGACTATGGAGTCATCCAGTTGGATTCTAAAGACGTAGACTATGGAGTCATCCAGTTGGATTCTAAAGATGTAGACTATGGAGTCATCCAGTTGGATTCTAAAGACGTAGACTATGGAGTCATCCAGTTGGATTCTAAAGATGTAGACTATGGAGTCATCCAGTTGGATTCTAAAGACGTAGACTATGCAGTCATCCAGTTGGATTCTAAAGACGTAGACTATGGAGTCATCCAGTTGGATTCTAAAGACGTAGACTATGGAGTCATCCAGTTGGATTCTAAAGATGTAGACTATGGAGTCATCCAGTTGGATTCTAAAGACGTAGACTATGCAGTCATGCAGTTGGATTCTAAAGACGTAGACTATGGAGTCATCCAGTTGGATTCTAAAGATGTAGACTATGGAGTCATCCAGTTGGATTCTAAAGACGTAGACTATGCAGTCATCCAGTTGGATTCTAAAGATGTAGACTATGGAGTCATCCAGTTGGATTCTAAAGACGTAGACTATGCAGTCATCCAGTTGGATTCTAAAGACGTAGACTATGGAGTCATCCAGTTGGATTCTAAAGACGTAGACTATGCAGTCATCCAGTTGGATTCTAAAGACGTAGACTATGGAGTCATCCAGTTGGATTCTAAAGACGTAGACTATGCAGTCATCCAGTTGGATTCTAAAGACGTAGACTATGGAGTCATCCAGTTGTTGGTACAGTAGGAGGAAAATAATCAATAGTCACTATGCATCCCAAATGGCACCCTATTCCCTATATGGGGGCATTAAATGAAGTTTAAAGTTAAATAAAGGTTAAATAAATAAATACAGTGTGCTACTTTTGACTAGGGCCCATACACACCCATAGGGCCATGGTCAAAAGCAGTGCAGTATGTAGGGAATAGGGTGCCATTTGGGATGCAGATGTGTGTAGGAAGTAGTGAGTCATCTCCATGGCTCTGTATGACAGTAAATTCCTCTACTCCAATGATCTGAGGCCAAGGTACTGTAAGCCTGGAGACATACACACAGTAAGCTCCACAGAGAGGAGATGAGGGAGGGAGGGGTGCAGTGACAGGGAGGTGAGAGTGGTGAAAGCAAAAATAATGGAGGGATGGTGAGACATAGAGAGAGCAAGAGAGAGAGGGAGGGAGGGACAGAGAGAGAGAGAAAGAGAGATATACAGGACAGGGAATATAGAGAGGGGAAAGAGGGGATGAGAAAGAGGGCAAGGCAAACAACAGGAAGCAAGAAATAAATTATGAGGGGGATTGAATGCGGTTGAGGGAGCGAAAGAGTCTCTTCTCCTCTTTTCCATGCTTTTCTGTGACAGACCAAAGTAAGGGTTACCATTGAAGCGTCTCAAAGCCCCCTTGTCTATGTAATCCAGGTAACGTGGCATGAATGAGCGATAGAACATCAAGCAAACCTCGCAACCTCCCACCAACGACTTGCACGCTAACTCACTATGCGGCAGCCACGACCGCCCCATGCCAGTCCCTCACCGCGTGCCGAGCAGCGCTTATCTAGGCTGACAAATCCTTCATTAAAAAACGCTCTGTAGATTCACATGCATAAATCTCACAGGGCTACATGAGGATTGCTTGTTTATGTATACGTGTCAGGTTCATTTAATCTGAGGAATGTGGTGTGCAGTGAGAGAGTATGGAGTATGTTTGCATGTTTGTGTTATGGGAGGGGGGTGTCTATATGTTTGTGTTATGGGAGGGGGGTGTCTATATGTTTGTGTTATGGGAGGGGGTGTCTATATGTTTGTGTTATGGGAGGGGGTGTCTATATGTTTGTGTTATGGGAGGGGGGTGTCTATATGTTTGTGTTATGGGAGGGGGTGTCTATATGTTTGTGTTATGGGAGGGGGGTGTCTATATGTTTGTGTTATGGGAGGGGGTGTCTATATGTTTGTGTTATGGGAGGGGGGTGTCTATATGTTTGTGTTATGGGAGGGGGTGTCTATATGTTTGTGTTATGGGAGGGGGTGTCTATATGTTTGTGTTATGGGAGGGGGGTGTCTATATGTTTGTGTTATGGGAGGGGGTGTCTATATGTGTGTGTTATGGGAGGGGGGTGTCTATATGTTTGTGTTATGGGAGGGGGGTGTCTATATGTTTGTGTTATGGGAGGGGGTGTCTATATGTGTGTGTGTAATGAGGGGGCTGTCTATAAGTTTGTGTTATGGGAGGGGGGTGTCTATATGTTTGTGTTATGGGAGGGGGGTGTCTATATGTTTGTGTTATAGGAGGGGGTGTCTATATGTTTGTGTTATAGGAGGGGGGTGTCTATATGTTTGTGTTATAGGAGGGGGTGTCTATATGTGTGTGTGTGTGTAATGAGGGGGCTGTCTATATGTGTGTGTGTTTGCAAACATGGAAGGAGGAGGGAGAGAGGGGTGAGGAAAGAGGAGGTAGAGAGGGGTGAAGAAGGAGGAGGGAGAGAGGGGTGAGGAAGGAGGAGGAGGCAGAGAGGAGGTTAGGAAGGAGGAGGCAGAGAGGGGTGAGGAAGGAGGAGGCAGAGAGAAGGTGAGGAAGAAGGAGGCAGAGAGGAGGTGAGGAAGGAGGAGGGGGCAGAGAGGAGGTTAGGAAAGAGGAGGCAGAGAGGGGTCAGGAAGGAGGAGGGAGAGAGGGGTGAGGAAGGAGGAGGAGGCAGAGAGGAGGTGAGGAAGGAGGAGGCAGAGAGGAGGTGAGGAAAGAGGAGGCAGAGAGGGGTGAGGAAGGAGGAGGGAGAGAGGGGTGAGGAAGGAGGAGGTAGAGAGGGGTGAGGAAGGAGGAGGAGGCAGAGAGTAGGTGAGGAAGGAGGAGGCAGAGTGGAGTAGGATGGTAGTCATTCATCATTTAATCACATTGTATTGAAGACTACATTGTATACCTGTTGTTATGGAAACCAAATAGAATCAGAACTGTGACACACCTACACACATGCATGCACACACACACACACACACGCACGCACGCACGCACGCACACACACAGTAAAGACAGTTCACAAAAGAAAAATCCACCTTTGTCGAACAGAAACAACTGTTGTCTATGCGCTCCGGTACCGCTTGCCGTGCGGTAGCAGAGAAAACAGTCTAGAACTTGGGTGACTGGAGTCTGACACCACTTATTAAATAGGTCCTGGATGGCAGGAAGCTTGGCCTCAGTGATGTACTGGGCCGTTCGCAATACCCTCTGTAGCACCTTACGGTCAGATGCCGAGCAGTTGCCATATCAGGCGGTGACGCAACCGGTCAGGATGCTCTCGATGGTGCAGCTGTAGAAACTTTTGAGGATCTGGGGACCCATGCCAAATCTTTTCAGTCTCCTGAGGGGGAAAAGTTTTTGTTATGCCCTCTTCACGACTGTCTTGGTATGTTTGGACCATGATAGTTTGTTGGTGATGTGAACTCTCGACCCGCTCCACTTCAGCCCTGTTCGGCCTGCCTTTTCCTGTAGTCCACGTTCAGCTCCGTGGTCTTGCTCACATTAAGGGAGTGGTTGTTGTCCTGGCACCACACTGCCAGTGCTCTGACCTCCTCCCTATAGGCTGTCTCATCATTGTTGGTGATCAGGCCTACCACTGTTGTGTCGTCAGCAAACTTAATGATGGTCTTGGAGTCGTGTTTGGCCATGCAGTCGTGGGTGAACAGGGAATACAGGAGGGGATTAAGTACACACCCCTGAGGGGCCCCAGTGTTAAGGATCAGCGTGGCAGATGTGTTGTTGGCTACTCTTACCACCTGGGGGCGGCCCATCAGGAAGTCCAGGATCCAGTTGCAGAGGGAGGTGTTTAGTCCCAGAGTCCTTAGCTTAGTGATGAGCTTCATGGGGACAATGGTGTTGAACATTGAGCTGTAGTCGATGAACAGCATTCTCACATAGAATTTGTCCACGTGAGAAAGGGCGGTGTGGAGTGCGATTGAGATTGAGTCATCTGTGGATCTGTTGGGGCTGTATGCGAATTGGAGTGGGTCTAGGGTGTCCGGGAGGATGCTGTTGATGTGAGCCATGACCAGCCTTTCAAATCACTTCATTGCTACCGACGTGAGTGACACGGGGGGGTAATCATTTAGGAAGGCTACCTTCACTTCCTTGGGCACAGGGACTATGGTGGTCTGCTTGAAACATGTAGGTATTACAGACTCAGTCAGGGAGAGGTTGAAAATGTCAGTGAAGTCACTTGACAGTTGGTCTGTGCATGCTTTGAGTACACGTCCTAGTAATCTGTCTGGCCCAGCGGCTTTGTGAATGTTGACCTGTTCAAAGGTTTTGTTCACATCGGCTACCGAGAGCATTATCACACAGTCATTCAGAACAGCTGGTGCTCTCGTGCCTGCTTCAGTGTTACTTGCCTCGAAGCAAGCATAAAAGGCATTAGCTCGTCTGGTAGGCTTGTGTCACTGCACAGCTCGCGTCTGGGTTTCCCTTTGTAGTCCGTAATAGTTTTCAAGCTCTGCCACATCTGACGAGCATCAGAGCCGGTGTAGTAGGATTCAATCTTAATCCTATATTGACGCTTTGCTTGTTTGATGGTTCGTCTGAGGGCATAGTGGGATTTCTTATAAGCGTCCGGATTAGTCTCCCGCTCCTTGAAAGCGGCAGCCTTTAGCTCGATGCGGATGTTGCCTGTAATCCATGGCTTCTGGTTGGGATATGTACGTACAGTCACTGTGGGGACAACGTCATCGATGCACTTATTGATGAAGCCGATGACTGAGGTGGTGTATTCCTCATTGCCATTGGATGAATCCCGGAACATATTTCAGTCTGTGCTAGCAAAACAGTCCTGTAGTGTAGCGTCTATATATATACTGCTCAAAAAAATAAAGGGAACACTAAAATAACACATCCTAGATCTGAATGAATAAAATAATCTTATTAAATACGTTTTTCTTTATATAGTTGAATGTGCTGACAACAAAATCACACAAATTTAATCAATGGAATCCAATGTATCAACCCAGGGAGGTCTGGATTTGGAGTCACACTCAAAATCAAAGTGGAAAACCACACTACAGGCTGATCCAACTTTGATGTAATGTCCTTAAAACAAGTCAAAATGAGGCTCAGTAGTGTGTGTGGCCTCCACATGCCTGTATGACCTCCCTACAACGCCTGGGCATGCTCCTGATGAGGTCCGCCAACTCCTGGACAGTCTGTGGTGCAACGTGGCGTTGGTGGATGGAGCGAGACATGATGTCCCAGATGTGCTCAATTGGATTCAGGTCTGGGGAACGGTCATAGCATCAATGCCTTCCTCTTGCAGGAACTGCTGACACACTCCAGCCACATGAGGTCTAGCATTGTCTTGCATTAGGAGGAACCCAGGGCCAACCGCACCAGCATATGGTCTCACAAGGGGTCTGAGGATCTCATCTCGGTACCTAATGGCAGTCAGGCTACCTCTGGCGAGCACATGGAGGGCTGTGCGGCCCCCCAAAGAAATGCCACCCCACACCATGACTGACCCACCGCCAAACCGGTCATGCTGGAGGATTTTGCAGGCAGCAGAATGTTCTCCACGGCGTCTCCAGACTCTGTCACGTCTGTCACATGTGCTCAGTGTGAACCTGCTTTCATCTGTGAAGAGCACAGGGCGCCAGTGGCGAATTTGCCAATCTTGGTGTTCTCTGGCAAATGCCAAACGTCCTGCACGGTGTTGGGCTGTAAGCACAACCCCCACCTGTGGACGTCGGGCCCTCATACCACCCTCATGGAGTCTGTTTCAGACCGTTTGAGCAGACACATGCACATTTGTGACCTGCACATTTGTGGCCTGCTGGAGGTCATTTTGCAGGGCTTTGGCAGTGCTCCTCCTGCTCCTCCTTGCACAAAGGCGGAGGTAGCGGTCCTGCTGCTGGGTTGTTGCCCTCCTACGGCCTCCTCCACGTCTCCTGGTGTACTGGCCTGTCTCCTGGTAGCGCCTCCATGCTCTGGACACTACGCTGACAGACACAGCAAACCTTCTTGCCACAGCTCGCATTGATGTGCCATCCTGGATGAGCTGCACTACCTGAGCCACTTGTGTGGGTTGTAGACTCCGTCTCATGCTACCAATAGAGTGAAAGCACTGCCAGCATTCAAAAGTGACCAAAACATGAGCCAGGAAGCATAGGAACTGAGAAGTGGTCTGTGGTCCCCACCTGCAGAACCACTCCTTTATTGGGGGTGTCTTGCTAATTGCCTATAATTTCCACCTGTTGTCAATTCCATTTGCACAACAGCATGTGAAATGTATTGTCAATCAGTGTTACTTCCTAAGTGGACAGTTTGATTTCACAGAAGTGTGATTGACTTGGAGTTACATTGTTTTGTTTAAGTGTTCCCTTGTTTTTTTGAGCAGTGTATATACATATAGATGTAGATATAGAAATAACATAAATATAGATATAAATATAGATAAAGATACAATATCAAAATAGAGTATCAATATTTTCAAACACTTGTTTGCACTAGAACAAATGGAATGGTCCCACATGCAAACCCCAAGGTTTTTTATTTAACCTTAATTTAACTAGGCAAGTCAGTTAAGAACACATTTTTATTTACAATGACAGCCTACCCCGGCCAAACCCTATCCCGGACAGTGCTGGGCCAATTGTACACCGCCCTAAGGGATTCCCAATCACGGCCAGTTGTGATATAGCCTGGAATCGAGCCAGGGTCTGTAGTGACGCCTCTAGCACTGAGATGCAGTGCCTTAGACCGCTGCGCCACTCGGGAGCCCAGTCAAGCACACCTCAAACACTTTCTAGTCATGGACGTACAGCATGTCCCAGGTCTGATATATATAGGTATAGGGATACAGTATACTCCATGACTCCATCCAGCCATTCGCTCTGACACATCCCAAACCCCCCATAGTTTACATCCCTGACTCTCACAGGCTGCTCCTCTGAGTGTGCCCTGCAGTGTACTGTATGTAGAGTATAGCCCATAGGCAGAGCTGGGAGAGAAGTAGACGTTCCAACTGTGTGTGTGTGTGTGTGTCTGTGTGTGTGTGTGTGTCTGTGTGTGTGTGTCTGTGTGTGTGTGTGTGTGTGTGTGTGTGTGTGTGTGTGTGTGTGTGCGTGCGTGCGTGCGTGCGTGCGTGCGTGTCAGTATGGAAGATAGTGGACATACACACCTTCCTCCCAGCCATTACGTGTTCCACTCCCATCAGCAAGTGTCAAATCAGCGGAACCTTTAAAAACTGTCAAGGGTTTTGTACATTGATGCCCTGTGCATATGTGTGGGGGGGTAGCCAAACCAGCTGTCAAAGTCTCACGTCAGATTTAGACTTTCATCCATGTTTCACAAACGTCAAATTTCTAAGTTGTTCCAAACGTCAAAGTGTTTAAAGATAAGTTCAGGCATTAACTCCGAATGTGTAAAATTAGGGATAAGTTCAGGCATTAACTCCGAATGTGTAAAATTAGGGATAAGTTCAGGCATTAACTCTGAATGTGTAGTCAGGGATAAGTTCAGGCATTAACTCTGAATGTGTAGTCAGGGATAAGTTCAGGCATTAACTCAGAATGTGTAGTCAGGGATAAGTTCAGGCATTAACTCTGAATGTGTAGTCAGGGATAAGTTCAGGCATTAACTCCGAATGTGTAAAATTAGGGATAAGTTCAGGCATTAACTCTGAATGTGTAGTCAGGGATAAGTTCAGGCATTAACTCTGAATGTGTAGTCAGGGATAAGTTCAGGCATTAACTCTGAATGTGTAGTCAGGGCTAAGTTCAGGCATTAACTCTGAATGTGTAGTCAGGGATAAGTTCAGGCATTAACTCTGAATGTGTAGTCAGGGATAAGTTCAGGCATTAACTCTGAATGTGTAGTCAGGGATAAGTTCAGGCATTAACTCTGAATGTGTAGTCAGGAATAAGTTCAGGCATTAACTCTGAATGTGTAGTCAGGGATAAGTTCAGGCATTAACTCTGAATATGTAGTCAGGGATAAGTTCAGGCATTAACTCTGAATATGTAGTCAGGGATAAGTTCAGGCATTAACTCTGAATGTGTAGTCAGGGATAAGTTCAGGCATTAACTCTGAATATGTAGTCAGGGATAAGTTCAGGCATTAACTCTGAATGTGTAGTCAGGGATAAATTCAGGCATTAACTCTGAATGTGTAGTCAGGGATAAGTTCAGGCATTAACTCTGAATATGTAGTCAGGGATAAGTTCAGGCATTAACTCTGAATGTGTAGTCAGGGATAAGTTCAGGCATTAACTCTGAATGTGTAGTCAGGGATAAGTTCAGGCATTAACTCTGAATGTGTAGTCAGGGATAAGTTCAGGCATTAACTCTGAATGTGTAGTCAGGGATAAGTTCAGGCATTAACTCTGAATGTGTAGTCAGGGATAAGTTCAGGCATTAACTCTGAATGTGTAGTCAGGGATAAATTCAGGCATTAACTCTGAATGTGTAGTCAGGGATAAGTTCAGGTTCTTAAGGTTAGGCATTAACTCCGAAAGATTAAGGTAAGGTTTAAGGTTTGGGATAGGCTTAAAAAAAGTATTTTCTATTGCTGGATTCAAACATGCAACCTTTGGAATCAGAGGCAGATCCTTACACCCATCTACCATCCCAGTCCACAACGCCAGAGCAAAACCAAAACCTACTCGAAGGTAACAGCACTCACTGTTGCCCCTAGTGGCAGGTTTCCACGTCATCTCCCGACATCCACAGACATGGATGGACGTTGAATACTGACTTGTATCACAGGTGACCTAGCTGGGTTTACCCGGCTTTAAGTGTGTGTGCGGGGATGTTTGCAGAGGGTGGTGTACATGGACTGTGTGTGTGTGTGTGTGTGTGTGTGTGTGTGTGTGTGTGTGTGTGTGTGTGTGTGTGTGTGTGTGTGTGTGTGTGTGTGTGTGTGTGTGTGTGTGTGTGTGTGGTATACAACCCTCTCCCTACCGTCATAGCCTATAGCTCCTCTGTCTTCCACATTTCCACACCTGTCCTGGCTAGTCTTCAGCTGTAGTGAGTCTTCAGCAATTAGCTGTAGCCTGTAGCTGAGAGGTAACCCAGTAGCACAGACTAGCAGAAGCCCACCCGCCAGCTCCTCTCCTCTCTCTGAACCCAGGTGAGACAGACACTAGTTAGGATCAATCCCTCTCGCACACCCCACTACCTCCCACCCTCTCCGCTCGAATGGAGGAGTGAGGCGAGGTGGGGGGGCCTCTGACTGAGTTCACAGAGACACTTCTATGGCGCTGTCGTGTTCAGTGTGAGAGATACACTGCGGTTTCTCTGGATGGTGTGTTTGCAGTGGGCTTTAGCGTGTCTGGTTTGTACAGGGTGGTTGGCAGGAAGATGGTGGCCTGCAGGAGAGCTGTATCTCTGCTGCCCCTCACAGGAGCTGACATGGAACTGCAGGTAGAGTGGTGGAGGAGGAAGCTGGGCTGATGTTCCTTGGCATAGCCCTCTGTCTTCCATTCTGTAAGTCATAGTCAGTTTCTCCCTCGCTTTCCCTCACTCATTACTCCACACGCTCTCGCTCGATAGTCTCTCTCTCTCAGTTATTCAGTAGCTAACATCAAGAGAGACGTGCAACACTAACCAATCCCCAGTGAGCTGCACCACTTAAGGAAATAATATGGTGACTATGAGCCCTGAAGATCCTTATAGAGCTAGGTAAGGTACTTAACATGCTGACCACACCGCTCACGTTACATGTGCAAGCTTTGCTAAATAAATGTACACTTATATGTTATTCAATCATTTCATCCAAAGTGCTCGCACGCGTCAACGAGCGTCTGCGTAGCCAGGTGATAAAATAGAACTTGGTTATATTTTAGATGCTTGACGCGCTGCAGGTCCCGCCTCTCCCATCCCCTCATTGGCTTTTAGGAGCATATACCAAGATCGGTGATTGAAAGATGAACTCCACTCCAGTTGGTGGTGGTAATGCACCTTAAAGTTGGTTGCCCACCGCCATATAACGTCCACAGAAGAAGAAAAAGAAGACTTACGGAGGAGAGATTACTAGAAACTAACTAGGTTTCCCCTTTTATCTGTGGATTCATTGTCAGAGTAGAGAACATACGATTTTGTGTGACTCCAAATGGGTCTTAATTCTGCAAAGATCTAGAAGACATTGTGCATTTCAGGTAAAATAACAACCCAATGTTTATATCCCAGAACAAATTAGCTAGCAACAGCAAGCTAGCTAGCTAAATTGCCTTATATGTTTAATGCTTTTCGACCTGTCCCAAATTAATATAGTTGGTTCAGAGTTTGTTTTGATATTTTTTAACCTGCGTGTCCTGATCATGTCTGGTGTAAATGGGCAAAATCAACGTGCCCAGTGTAGTCAGCATGTAAAGCGTCAACAGGAGAAACAGTGTGAGTAGCCGTTGGTGCTCTCCATGGTCCTGAAAAGAATCTAAAATTAGCTCTCCGTGGTCCTGAGCAGATTACAAGAGGCTAAAAAGAGTTGTCCTGGGTCTTGAAAAGGCCCCATAGAGATAAAGCTCACTTTAAGTGGATGTTCCTAGAGACACAACATGACGTTTTGAGAAGCCCTCCGTGGTCCTAAACTGACTACCAGAGGGTAAGAAGAGCTGTCCAGGGTCTAAGGCACCATGCAGTTAAAATTGGCTCAGCTTGGTTGTGACCTGGAAAAACAACATTAGGTTGAAAGGAGCTCTCCGGGTTCCTGAAAAGACCACAGAGGCTAAAAGGACCTTTCTGTGGTGGTGAAAACATTAGACGTGGTTTAAGGGAGCTGTCTGTGGTTCTGAACATTTTACTGCACGGTAAAAAGACTCAAAACTGCTACAGCAAACAGCAAAAGCAGAGCCTTAGGCAGTTTTCGGATAAACACACACACACACACACACACACACACACACACACACACACACACACACACACACACACACACACACACACACACACACACACATATATACACACACACACACACACACATATACACACACACAGGGATAATAGAGGGACATCCATTTAGGAAAGAGGAGAGCATTAGGGAGATTTAATTTGCTTAATGAAGAAAGCATCCCTCTTCTCTGTCTCTGTATGCCTATGCACTGTAGTGATGAATATTCCCCTCCGTCATATATCTCAACATGTTGAGGTCTGTCTCTCCATATATCTCAGCATGTTGAGGTCTGTCTCTCTATATATCTCAGCATGTTGAGGTCTGTCTCTCCATATATCTCAGCATGTTGAGGTCTGTCTCTCCATATATCTCAGCATGTTGAGGTCTGTCTCTTCATATATCTCAGCATGTTGAGGTCTGTCTCTCCATATATCTCAGCATGTTGAGGTCTGTCTCTCCATATATCTCATCATGTTGAGGTCTGTCTCTCCATATATCTTCAGCATGTTGAGGTCTGTCTCTCCATATATCTCATAATGTTGAGGTCTGTCTGTCCATGTATCTCATCATGTTGAGGTCTGTCTCTCCATATATCTCAGCATGTTGAGGTCTGTCTCTCTATATATCTCAGCATGTTGAGGTCTGTCTCTCCATATATCTCAGCATGTTGAGGTCTGTCTCTCCATATATCTCATCATGTTGAGGTCTGTCTGTCCATATATCTCATCATGTTGAGGTCTGTCTGTCCATATATCTCAGAATGTTGAGGTCTGTCTTTTTTTTGCTTCTTTTTTTCCTGCTTTTCTTTCAGTTCTGCAGCTTTCTGCTTTACCCTCCTGGGGAAGTTCTGTAATTTATTTTTATTACATAATGTGAAAGAAGTTAAATACAAACACACACATGAACACACACAATGCATTTTGGGCTAAAAGTGCAGCTACACACACAACTGCAATCCTATGCTGCACACGTACCAACCAACACAGATTAAGTGCACAACATGAACACACACACACAAATCGATACGGCCTGTGTTCGACATCAAAGCAACGTCTGTACACCAAGCTGAAGGGCACAGCTGCACAGCTTAAGCAAATGACTAGCAACACTGCTCCCTACACACATGCTCACACACACACACACACCCCACACAGACATACACAAATACACAAATACACACACACACACACACACACACACACACACACACACACACACACACACACACACACACACACACACACACACACACATACACATACACATACACACACACACACACACACACACACACACACACACACACACACATACACACACACACACACACACACATACACATACACACACACACAGAGATAGCACTGACTGTCACTGTTACTCAATCCAATTCCGAAACAGTATGGCTTCCCGTGGGAACTACACTAGGGGGCAAAACTCCAAAAGAACAGTTCAGGCTCTCACTGAATAGCAACGAATTAAAAATGTGTCATTAGCTTAGCACATCGTACACTCTTAGTCCCAAATCTCGTTAAACACAGTTGGGAGTTAAATGAAACCACACTATTACTATTCTACACATGCATAAGGACGTGCAGTCATGCGTGGCAAGGCTCAATGATGGGCTTGTTTATTAGTGTGCCACCCGTTTGTTCAGGTTGTACACCAATTTGTCCCGTCTAAACAGGTGATTTCTCTTCGTTAATGTGGAGAACGAGTTGAGCTCGTTGCTTTTTGGGGGGTGTGTTTGTGTTTGTGTGTGTTTGTGTGTGTTGTCTAGGGGTTTAGAGGTTAGTTAGAGGTTCTAGGCAGTGTTTCCCAAACTCGGTCCTGGGACCCCAAGGGGGGCCCGATTAGTTATTTGCCCTAGTACTACACATCTCATTCAAATAATCAACTAATCATCAATCTTTCATTACTTACTTACAATTCCAATGGGTCAGAAGTTTACATACACTAAGTTGACTGTGCCTTTAAATAGCTTGGAAAATTCCAGAAAATTATGTCATGGCTTTAGAAGCATCTGATAGGCTAATTGGCATAATTTGAGTCAATTGGAGGTGTACCTGTGGATGTGTTTCAAGGCCTACCTTCAAACTCAGTGCCTCTTTGCTTGACATCATGGGAAAATCAAAAGAAATCAGCCAAGACCTCAGAAAAAACATTGTAGACCTCCACAAGTCTGGTTCATCCTTGGGAGCAATTTCCAAACGCCTGAATGTACCATGTTCATCTGTACAAACAATAGTATGCAAGTATAAACACCATGGGACCACACAAACGTCATACCGCTCAGGAAGGAGATGTGTTCTGTCTCCTAGAGATGAATGTACTTTGGTGCGAAAAGTGCAAATCAATCACAGAACAACAGCAAAGGACCTTGTGAAGATGCTGGAGGAAACAGATACAAAAGTATCTATATCCACAGTAAAACGAGTCCTATATCGACATAACCTGAAAGGCCGCACAACAAAGAAGAAGCCACTGTTCCAAAACCGCCATAAAAAAGCCAGACTACGATTTGCAACTGCACATGGGGACAAAGCTCGTACTTCTTGGAGAAATGTCCTCTGGTCTGATGAAACAAAAATAGAACTGTTTGGCCATAATGACCATTGTTATATTTGGAGGAAAATGGGTTACGCTTGCAAGCCGAAGAACACCATCCCAACCATGAAGCACGGGGGTGGCAGCATCATGTTGTGGGGGTGCTTTGCTGCAGGAGGGACTGGTACACTTCACAAAATAGATTTCATCAAGAGGAAGGAAAATTATGTGGATATATTGAAGCAACATCTCAAGACATTAAAGACATTAAAGACATTAAAGTTAAAGCTTGGTCGCAAATGGGTCTTCCAAATGGACAATGACCCCAAGCATACTTCCAAAGTTGTGGCAAAATGGCTTAAGGACAACAAAGTCAAGGTATTGGAGTGTCCATCACAAAGCCCTGACCTCAGTCCTATAGAACATTTGTGGGCAGAACTGAAAAAGCCTGTGCGAGCAAGGAGGCCTACAAACCTGACTCAGTTACACCAGCTCTGTCAGGAGGAATGGGCCAAAATTCACCCAACTTATTGTGGGAAGCTTGTGGAAGGCTACCCGAAACGTTTGGCCCAAATTAAACAATTTAAAGGCAATGCTACCAAATACTAATTGAGTGTATATAAACTTCTGACCCACTGGGAATGTGATGAATGTGATGAAAGAAACAAAAGCTGAAATAAATCATTCTCTCTACTATTATTCTGACATTTCACATCCTTAAAATAAAGTGGTGATCCTAACTGACCTAAGACAGGGAATTTATACTAGGATTGTCAGGAATTGTCAGGAATTGTAAAAAACTGAGTTTACATGTATTTGGCTAAGGTGTATGTAAACTTCCGACTTCAACTGTATGTAGTGTTCCAGACAAGGTCCTGAGGACCGAGTTTGGGAAACACTGAAGTTGAGGATGTTAATGAGAGACTGGAACAGGCTCTGGAGAGGTTCTCACAGCTGCAGCACTAGTCTGATATCAATATCACTCCTAACATTACATTACTGAGCTCTAGTCTGATATTAATATCACTCCTAACACTACATTACTGAACACTAGTCTGATATCAATATCACTCCTAACACTACATTACTGAACACTAGTCTGATTTCAATATCACTCCTAACACTACATTACTGAACACTAGTCTGATATCAATATCACTCCTAACACTACATTACTGAACACTAGTCTGATATCAATATCACTCCTAACACTACATTACTGAACACTAGTCTGACATCAATATCACTCCTAACACTACATTACTGAACACTAGTCTGATATCAATATCACTCCTAACACTACATTACTGAACACTAGTCTGATATCATTATCACTTCTAACACTACATTACTGAACACTAGTCTGATATTAATATCACTCCTAACACTACATTACTGAACACTAGTCTGATTTCAATATCACTCCTAACACTACATTACTGAACACTAGTCTAATATCAATATCACTCCTAACACTACATTACTGAACACTAGTCTGATATCAATATCACTCCTAACACTACATTACTGAACACTAGTCTGATATCAATATCACTCCTAACACTACATTACTGAACACTAGTCTGATATCATTATCACTTCTAACACTACATTACTGAACACTAGTCTGATATTAATATCACTCCTAACACTACATTACTGAACACTAGTCTGATTTCAATATCACTCCTAACACTACATTACTGAACACTAGTCTGATATCAATATCACTCCTAACACTACATTACTGAACACTAGTCTGATATTAATATCACTCCTAACACTACATTACTGAACACTAGTCTGATATTAATATCACTCCTAACACTACATTACTGAACACTAGTCTAATATCAATATCACTCCTAACACTACATTACTGAACACTAGTCTAATATCAATATCACTCCTAACACTACATTACTGATCACAACTAATACTGCCTAGTGTCTCTTAACTACTGCAGCCAGAGAGAGGGGTGGATGTGTTTGATTGTGTGTGTCAGAGAGAGCGAGAGAATAAGAAAGAGTGAGAAAATAAGACAGAGAGAGAGAAAATAAGAGAGAGAGGGTGAGTGAGAGTGAGAGAGTGAGGGTGTGTCAGTGAGAGTGAGTGAGAGAATGAGAGAAAATAAGAGAGAGAATAAGAGAGTGTGTGTCAGAGAGAGAGAGAGAGAATAAGAGAGAGAGAGAGAGAGAAAGAAAGAGAGAGTGAGTGAGAGTATGAGTGAGAGTGAGTGAGTGAGAGAATGAGAGAGAAAATAAGAGAGAGAGAGAAAATAAGAGCGAGAGTAAGAGAGAGAGAGAGATAGAATGGGAGAGAGAGAGAGACAGAGAGAAAATAGAAGACAAAGGATACAGGGACTGCTGTTTCTCCACTCTCTCACTCTCTCTCACTCTCTCTCACGCTCACTCACGTGTCTAAACTAATGATGATGAGGATGACATGGCAGCAGGCCTGCTCTCTTAACCGGATTACATAATGGTGCCCGGGCGGCTCCAGAGCTGCAGCCCAGGATGTGCTGACAGCATGCTTTCTCAACGTCATTAGCAATGCTCACACAGCTGGCTCAGGGGAAGGGGGGAGGGAGAGGAGGAGGGATGGAGAGGGAGAGGGAGGAGGGCAAGGGGATGGAGAGAGATCGGGAGAGAGGGAGAGGAGAGGGAGGGAGGATAGATAGAGGGAGGGAGTGGGGGAGAGGGGAGGGAGGGAGGGAGAGGAGAGGGAGGGAGGGAGTGGGGGAGAGGGAGGGAGGATAGAGAGAGGGAGGGAGTGGGGGAGAGGGAGGAGGGAGAGGGGAGGGAGGGAGAGGAGAGGGAGGGAGCAGGAAGAGGGAAGGAGGATAGAGAGGGAGGGAGCGGGGGAGAGGGGGGAGGGAGATGGGAAGGAGGGAGATGTGGAAGGAGGGCGAGGAGAGGGAGGGAGGATAGAGAGAGGGAGGGAGGGAGAGGGGGAGAGGGAGGAGGGAGCGGGGGAGAGGGAGGGAGGATAGAGAGAGGGAGGGAGAGGGGGAGAGGGAGGAGGGAGCGGGGGAGAGGGAGGGAGGATAGAGAGAGGGAGGGAGGGAGAGGGGGAGAGGGAGGAGGGAGCGGGGGAGAGGGAGAGGGACGGAGATGGGAAAGGAGGGAGAGGAGAGGGGGGGCATGGGGTTTACACATCCTGGGGGTCTGGGGGACCTCTGCAGGGTCTATCCCGACCCCTCTGCTGAGATGAAGTGAACCCGTTGGCCACCCCCAACTGCCACTGTTTCCAATAATACTGCAGCGATGCAGCAAAGACTGTGTTTCATCCGGTGCTCTCCTCCTCTCAACAGAGAGAGGGATGAAAGCAGAGGATTGGTATTCCTCCACACGACTGTTAACAAACACTTCCCATCTCACACATCAAACACTATGGCCGGGAAGCAGTCCACACAAAATAATAAAAAAAGACATGCTTCAATGTTTGTATGTGTTGGCTTTATGGAGATTATTATTACATAGTTGGCAATGGCAACACAAGTTACTCTTAGATTTGCATAACGTTCCTAAAGAAAGCCGACATACAGTACCAGGACAATGTCATTAAAATCCCATTAGACACACCAGAGACCGCTGACCCCAATACAACACCGTTAATATGTTTTGGAGGTTTTGATTGGATGGGAGAAATACACCAGCATGAAGGTGCAAAGACGATACTATGATAAATAGGAAAACAATAAACAAAACAAACGATTCCGTTGAACATGGAAGTACATGGATGTTGAAGGAGATAATGATGTCTGCAGGTTTTAATACAGGTGTTTACAAGACCCGTTGTAAATTGTGTGACTATCACTTAACTTTTTAAAATGGGATTTTAAGTCTAAAAACACTGCTGAAAATTGGTCGAGATAAAAACAAGAATCTGCATATTCAGAGTTTTGGAAACAGTCATAGTCAGAGGTTTAGAAACAGTCAGAGGTTTAGAAACAGTCAGAGGTTTAGAAACAGTCAGTCAGAGGTTAAGAAACAGTCAGAGTCAGAGGTTTAGAAACAGTCAGAGGTTTAGAAACAGTCAGAGTCAGAGGTTTAGAAACAGTCCGAGTCAGAGGTTTAGAAACAGTCAGAGGTTTAGAAACAGTCAGAGGTTTAGAAACAGTCAGAGTCAGAGGTTTAGAAACAGTCAGAGGTTTAGAAACAGTCCGAGTCAGAGGTTTAGAAACAGTCAGAGGTTTAGAAACACTCCGAGTCAGAGGTTTAGAAACAGTCAGAGTCAGAGGTTTAGAAACAGTCCGAGTCTGAGGTTTAGAAACAGTCAGAGTCAGAGGTTTAGAAACAGTCCGAGTCAGAGGTTTAGAAACAGTCAGAGTCAGAGGTTTAGAAACAGTCCGAGTCAGAGGTTTAGAAACAGTCAGAGGTTTAGAAACAGTCAGAGGTTTAGAAACAGTCAGAGTCAGAGGTTAAGAAACAGTCAGAGTCAGAGGTTTAGAAACAGTCAGAGGTTTAGAAACAGTCAGAGGTTTAGAAACAGTCAGAGGTTTAGAAACAGTCAGAGTCAGAGGTTTAGAAACAGTCCGAGTCAGAGGTTTAGAAACAGTCAGAGTCAGAGGTTTAGAAACACTCCGAGTCAGAGGGTTAGAAACAGTCAGAGGTTTAGAAACAGTCAGAGGTTTAGAAACAGTCAGAGTCAGAGGTTTAGAAACAGTCAGAGTCAGAGGTTTAGAAACAGTCAGAGGTTTAGAAACAGTCAGAGGTTTAGAAACAGTCAGAGTCAGAGGTTTATAAACAGTCCGAGTCAGAGGTTTAGAAACAGTCAGAGTCAGAGGTTTATAAACAGTCCGAGTCAGAGGTTTAGAAACAGTCAGAGTCAGAGGTTTAGAAACAGTCCGAGTCAGAGGTTTAGAAACAGTCAGAGGTTTAGAAACAGTCAGAGGTTTAGAAACAGTCAGAGTCAGAGGTTTAGAAACAGTCAGAGTCAGAGGTTTAGAAACAGTCCGAGTCAGAGGTTTAGAAACAGTCAGAGGTTTAGAAACAGTCAGAGGTTAAGAAACAGTCAGAGTCAGAGGTTTAGAAACAGTCAGAGTCAGAGGTTTAGAAACAGTCAGAGGTTTAGAAACAGTCAGAGGTTTAGAAACAGTCAGAGGTTTAGAAACAGTCAGAGTCAGAGGTTTAGAAACAGTCCGAGTCAGAGGTTTAGAAACAGTCAGAGTCAGAGGTTTAGAAACACTCCGAGTCAGAGGTTTAGAAACAGTCAGAGGTTTAGAAACAGTCAGAGGTTTAGAAACAGTCAGAGTCAGAGGTTTAGAAACAGTCAGAGGTTTAGAAACAGTCAGAGGTTTAGAAACAGTCAGAGTCAGAGGTTAGAAACAGTCCGAGTCAGAGGTTTAGAAACAGTCAGAGGTTTAGAAACAGTCAGAGTCAGAGGTTTAGAAACAGTCAGAGTCAGAGGTTTAGAAACAGTCAGAGTCAGAGGTTTAGAAACAGTCAGAGGTTTAGAAAGAGTCAGAGGTTTAGAAACAGTCAGAGTCAGAGGTTTAGAAACAGTCAGAGTCAGAGGTTTAGAAACAGTCAGAGTCAGAGGTTTAGAAACAGTCAGAGGTTTAGAAACAGTCAGAGGTTTAGAAACAGTCCGAGTCAGAGGTTTAGAAACAGTCTGAGTCAGAGGTTTAGAAACAGTCAGAGGTTTAGAAACAGTCAGAGGTTTAGAAACAGTCAGAGTCAGAGGTTTAGGAACAGTCAGAGGTTTAGAAACAGTCAGAGGTTTAGAAACAGTCAGAGTCAGAGGTTTAGAAACAGTCCGAGTCAGAGGTTTAGAAACAGTCAGAGGTTTAGAAACAGTCAGAGGTTTAGAAACACTCCGAGTCAGAGGTTTAGAAACAGTCAGAGTCAGAGGTTTATAAACAGTCCGAGGCAGAGGTTTAGAAACAGTCAGAGTCAGAGGTTTAGAAACAGTCCGAGTCAGAGGTTTAGAAACAGTCAGAGGTTTAGAAACAGTCAGAGGTTTAGAAACAGTCAGAGTCAGAGGTTTAGAAACAGTCAGAGTCAGAGGTTTAGAAACAGTCCGAGTCAGAGGTTTAGAAACAGTCAGAGGTTTAGAAACACTCCGAGTCAGAGGTTTAGAAACAGTTAGAGTCAGAGGTTTAGAAACAGTCCGAGTCAGATGTTTAGAAACAGTCAGAGTCAGAGGTTTAGAAACAGTCCGAGTCAGAGGTTTAGAAACAGTCAGAGGTTTAGAAACAGTCAGAGGTTTAGAAACAGTCAGAGTCAGAGGTTTAGAAACAGTCAGAGGTTTAGAAACAGTCAGAGGTTTAGAAACAGTCCGAGTCAGAGGTTTAGAAACAGTCAGAGTCAGAGGTTTAGAAACAGTCCGAGTCAGAGGTTTAGAAACAGTCAGAGGTTTAGAAACAGTCAGAGGTTTAGAAACAGTCAGAGTCAGAGGTTTAGAAACAGTCAGAGTCAGAGGTTTAGAAACAGTCAGAGGTTTAGAAACAGTCAGAGGTTTAGAAACAGTCAGAGTCAGAGGTTTAGAAACAGTCCGAGTCAGAGGTTTAGAAACAGTCAAAGGTTTAGAAACAGTCAGAGGTTTAGAAACAGTCAGAGTCAGAGGTTTAGAAACAGTCAGAGTCAGAGGTTTAGAAACAGTCAGAGGTTTAGAAACAGTCAGAGGTTTAGAAACAGTCAGAGGTTTAGAAACAGTCCGAGTCAGAGGTTTAGAAACAGTCTGAGTCAGAGGTTTAGAAACAGTCAGAGGTTTAGAAACAGTCAGAGTCAGAGGTTTAGGAACAGTCAGAGTCAGAGGTTTAGGAACAGTCCGAGTCAGAGGTTTAGAAACAGTCCGAGTCAGAGGTTTAGAAACAGTCAGAGTCAGAGGTTTAGCAACAGTCAGAGTCAGAGGTTTAGAAACAGTCAGAGGTTTAGAAACAGTCAGAGTCAGAGGTTTAGAAACAGTCAGAGTCAGAGGTTGTCAGATGATTCTAGGAGTGGTGGTTGGAGTCAGGCGCAGAGAGCAGAGGTAAAGTATACAGTCTTTATTTTCTCCGGCAACAAAGTGGTCACGCGAAAACAGAAGGGCGCGTAATAATAATGACCAACCCAAAACACAGGGCAAAACGGTCCGAAGAGAGAAAATAAGACGTCAGCCAGCACAAAACACCAAAACACCAAAACATCCAAAATACAACTAGCGAAGCAACTACATTCACAGGCCCACCGTCCTGAGTGGACAACAAACAATCCCGCACAAAAATCCCAACTGAAAACACACATTAAATAAGTCCCCACTAATGACATACACAAAACAGGTGCGGAACAGACAGACAAACTAAACGAAACTGAAACAACGATCGGTGGCAGCTAATAGGCCGGCGACGACGACCGGCGAGCGCCGCCCGACCGAGGAGGGGCGCCACTTTCGTTGGATCCTGTGACAGAGGTTTAGAAACAGTCAGAGTCAGAGGTTTATAAACAGTCCGAGGCAGAGGTTTAGAAACAGTCAGAGTCAGAGGTTTAGAAACAGTCCGAGTCAGAGGTTTAGAAACAGTCAGAGGTTTAGAAACAGTCAGAGGTTTAGAAACAGTCAGAGTCAGAGGTTTAGAAACAGTCAGAGTCAGAGGTTTAGAAACAGTCCGAGTCAGAGGTTTAGAAACAGTCAGAGGTTTAGAAACACTCCGAGTCAGAGGTTTAGAAACAGTTAGAGTCAGAGGTTTAGAAACAGTCCGAGTCAGATGTTTAGAAACAGTCAGAGTCAGAGGTTTAGAAACAGTCCGAGTCAGAGGTTTAGAAACAGTCAGAGGTTTAGAAACAGTCAGAGGTTTAGAAACAGTCAGAGTCAGAGGTTTAGAAACAGTCAGAGGTTTAGAAACAGTCAGAGGTTTAGAAACAGTCCGAGTCAGAGGTTTAGAAACAGTCAGAGTCAGAGGTTTAGAAACAGTCCGAGTCAGAGGTTTAGAAACAGTCAGAGGTTTAGAAACAGTCAGAGGTTTAGAAACAGTCAGAGTCAGAGGTTTAGAAACAGTCAGAGTCAGAGGTTTAGAAACAGTCAGAGGTTTAGAAACAGTCAGAGGTTTAGAAACAGTCAGAGGTTAGAAACAGTCAGAGTCAGAGGTTTAGAAACAGTCCGAGTCAGAGGTTTAGAAACAGTCAAAGGTTTAGAAACAGTCAGAGGTTTAGAAACAGTCAGAGTCAGAGGTTTAGAAACAGTCAGAGTCAGAGGTTTAGAAACAGTCAGAGGTTTAGAAACAGTCAGAGGTTTAGAAACAGTCCGAGTCAGAGGTTTAGAAACAGTCTGAGTCAGAGGTTTAGAAACAGTCAGAGGTTTAGAAACAGTCAGAGTCAGAGGTTTAGGAACAGTCAGAGTCAGAGGTTTAGGAACAGTCCGAGTCAGAGGTTTAGAAACAGTCCGAGTCAGAGGTTTAGAAACAGTCAGAGTCAGAGGTTTAGCAACAGTCAGAGTCAGAGGTTTAGAAACAGTCAGAGGTTTAGAAACAGTCAGAGTCAGAGGTTTAGAAACAGTCAGAGTCAGAGGTTGTCAGATGATTCTAGGAGTGGTGGTTGGAGTCAGGCGCAGAGAGCAGAGGTAAAGTATACAGTCTTTATTTTCTCCGGCAACAAACTGGTCACGCCAAAACAGAAGGGCGCGTAATAATAATGACCAACCCAAAACACAGGGCAAAACGGTCCGAAGAGAGAAAATAAGACGTCAGCCAGCACAAAACACCAAAACACAAAAACATCCAAAATACAACTAGCGAAGCAACTACATTCACAGGCCCACCGTCCTGAGTGGACAACAAACAATCCCGCACAAAAATCCCAACTGAAAACACACATTAAATAAGTCCCCACTAATGACATACACAAAACAGGTGCGGAACAGACAGACAAACTAAACGAAACTGAAACAACGATCGGTGGCAGCTAATAGGCCGGCGACGACGACCGGCGAGCGCCGCCCGACCGAGGAGGGGCGCCACTTTCGTTGGATCCTGTGACAGAGGTTTAGAAACAGTCAGAGTCAGAGGTTTAGAAACAGTCAGAGTCAGAGGTTTAGAAACAGTCAGAGTCAGAGGTTTAGAAGCAGTCCGAGTCAGAGGTTTAGAAACAGTCAGAGGTTTAGAAACAGTCAGAGGTTTAGAAACAGTCAGAGTCAGAGGTTTAGAAACAGTCCGAGTCAGAGGTTTAGAAACAGTCAGAGGTTTAGAAACAGTCAGAGTCAGAGATTTAGAAACAGTCAGAGTCAGAGGTTTAGAAACAGTCAGTCAGAGGTTTAGAAACAGTCAGAGGTTTAGAAATAGTCAGAGTCAGAGGTTTAGAAACAGTCAGAGGTTTAGAAACAGTCAGAGTCAGAGGTTTAGAAACAGTCAGAGTCAGAGGTTTAGAGACAGTCAGAGGTTTAGAAACAGTCAGAGGTTTAGAAACAGTCAGTCAGAGGTTTAGAAACAGTCCGAGTCAGAGGTTTAGAAACAGTCAGAGGTTTAGAAACAGTCAGAGTCAGATGTTTAGAAACAGTCCGAGGTTTAGAAACAGTCATAGTCAGAGGTTTAGAAACAGTCAGAGGTTTAGAAACAGTCAGTCAGAGGTTTAGAAACAGTCAGAGGTTTAGAAACAGTCTGAGTCAGAGGTTTAGAAACAGTCAGTCAGAGGTTTAGGAACAGTCAGAGTCAGAGGTTTAGAAACAGTCAGTCAGAGGTTTAGAAACAGTCAGATTCAGAGGTTTAGAAACAGTCCGAGTCAGAGGTTTAGAAACAGTCAGAGGTTTAGAAACAGTCAGAGGTTTATAAACAGTCAGAGGTTTAGCAACAGTCAGAGTCAGAGGTTTAGAAACAGTCAGTCAGAGGTTTAGAAACAGTCAGAGGTTTAGAAACAGTCAGAGTCAGAGGTTTAGGAACAGTATATTTTTGGACGTCTGTTATGCTGCCAGCTAGGCAACAAGGGCCATTCAAGTGCCAAAACCCTCTCAGGAAAACATTAGCAGATGTGAATTTTAACTGCAGCTGTGTTTATCTGTGTTTCCAATGACTTGGACGTTTCCACAAGAACCCCCGTGAAACTCAAAGGGGAGTCAAAATGACACACAATAGGAGGGCTAGCACAAACACGCTCTGACGTCTGACTAAATACTGGAATGGGGAATCTGTCACTGGTGAATACATTACAAAAAAAAAAAAACACACACACACACACACACACACACACACACACAGATTCCCCAGAGCGGGAGTGTGGAAAACATCCCAACAACACTTCCACAGACACACACACACACATATCTCTGTCTCTGTCTCTGTCACTCTCTGTCTCTCTCTCTGTGTCTCTCTCTCTATGAAATTCTCTCTCTGTCTGTCACTCTCTCTCTCTCTGTCTCTCTCTCTCTCTCTCTCTCTCTCTCTCTCTCTGTCTCTCTCTCTCTCTGTCTCTCTCTCCTCTGTGTCTCTCTCTCTATGAAATTCTCTCTCTGTCTGTCACTCTCTGTGTCTCTCTGTGTCTCTCTGTGTCTCTCTCTCTAATTAGTAGGAAGCCTGACTTTGGCAGCTGCTGTCTGTTTGCATGTTAGTATTCGCACCGCCTTCTGATTGGGCGCCGCTCGCTTCCTCTGGGAGTAAGGAGCTCCAGGGTTGGTTAAACATCCGCGGGGCAGAGTGGAGCTGCAACACAACGGGGGATCCACACAACTCCAATACCCTCAGCACCCAAAGAGCACGGCAGCCTTACAAACACAGAACAACACTGTATCCTATAGGCCTCCACAATGTTGACAACACAGACTTCACAGTTTAGTTGGCAGAGATCTTAAACGTAGCTCAGACTTTAGATATGAGGGATGGTAACTTTTGAGGAGAGGGAGGTCCTAAATTGTTGTGTGTGTGTCAGTCTAGCACAGGGCAGTGTGCTAGACTCCATCAGTCAGGCCAACATACTGTGATAGCCTGCGGACCTTTCGACTTAGCCCCCCCCCCCCCCGCCCCTCCCTCCCCCAGTAGGCATCATACAGCTCTCTCTGCAGCAGAAGACAACTCCAAAACTCCCCTTCTTTGCTTCCTCTTTGTCTCTGTTTTTTGTCTCTCAATTTACCCATCTCTCTCTTTACTCTCTCTCTCTACCATCTCTCTTTACCCTCTCTCTACTACCCTCTCTCTTTACCCTCTCTCTACTACCCTCTCTCTATACCCTCTCTCTACTACCCTCTCTCTTTACCCTCTTTCTACTACCCTCTCTCTTTACCCTCTCTCTACTACCCTCTCTCTATACCCTCTCTCTACTACCCTCTCTCTTTAACCTCTCTCTACTACCCTCTCTCTACTACCCTCTCTCCATATCCTCTTTCTACAACCTTCTCTCTACTACCCTCTCTCTACTACCCTCTCTCTAGTACTCTCTCTCTACTACCCTCTCTCTTTAACCTCTCTCTACTACCCTCTCTCTACTACCCTCTCTCTACTACCCTCTCTCTACTACCCTCTCTCTACTACCCTCTCTCCATATCCTCTTTCTACAACCTTCTCTCTACCACCCTCGCTCTACTAACCTCTCTCTTCTATCCCCTCTCTACCACCCTCTCTCTACTACCCTCTCTCTTTACCCTCTCTCCACTACCCTCTCTCTATATCCTATATCCTATTTCGACAACCTTCTCTCTACTACACTCTCTCTACTACCCTCTCTCTACTACCCTCTCTTTTCTACCCTCTCTCTACTACCTTCTCTCTACTACCCTCTCTCTTCTATCCTCTCTCTACTAACCTCTCTCTACTACCCTCTCTCCAAATCTTCTTTCTACAACCTTCTCTCTACTACCCTCTCTCTACTACCCTCTCTCTACTACCCCCACTCTACTACCCTCTCTCTACCACCCTCTCTACAACTCTCCCTCTTCTACTCTCTCACTTTACCCTCTTTCTACTACCCTCTCTCTACTACCCTCTCTCTACTACCCTCTCTCTATACCCTCTCTCTACTACCCTCTCTCTTTACCCTCTCTCTACTACTCTCTCTCTACTACCCTCTCTATTTACCCTATCTCTAATACCCTCTATACTACCCTCTCTCTACTACCCTCTCTCTACTACCCTCTCTCTACTTCCCTCTCTCTATACCCTCTCTCTACTACCCTCTCTCTTTACCCTCTCTCTACTACTCTCTCTCTACTACCCTCTCTATTTACCCTATCTCTAATACCCTCTATACTACCCTCTCTTTACTACCCTCTCTCTATACCCACTCTCTACTAACCTCTCTCTTTACCCTCTCTCTACTACTCTCTCTCTAGTACTCTCTCTCTACTACCCTCTCTCTACTACCCTCTCTCTACTACCCTCTCTCTACTACCCTCTCTCTACTAACCTCTCTCTTTACCCTCTCTCTACTACTCTCTCTCTAGTACTCTCTCTCTAATACCCTCTCTCTACTACCCTCTCTCTAATACCCTCTCTCTACTACCCTCTCTCTACTAACCTCTCTCTTTACCCTCTCTCTAGTACTCTCTTGCTACTACCCTCTCTCTACTACCCTCTCTCTTTACCCTCTCTCTTTACCCTCTCTCTACTACTCTCTCTCTACTACCCTCTCTCTTTACCCACTCTCTACTACTCTCTCTCTAGTACTCTCTCTCTACTACCCTCTCTCTACTACCCTCTCTCTACTACCCTCTCTCTAATACCCTCTCTCTACTACCCTCTCTCTTTACCCTCTCTCTTTACCCTCTCTCTACTACTCTCTCTCTAATACCCTCTCTCTACTACCCTCTCTCTAATACCCTCTCTCTACTACCCTCTCTCTACTAACCTCTCTCTTTACCCTCTCTCTAGTACTCTCTTGCTACTACCCTCTCTCTACTACCCTCTCTCTTTACCCTCTCTCTACTACTCTCTCTCTACTACCCTCTCTCTTTACCCACTCTCTACTACTCTCTCTCTAATACCCTCTCTCTACTACCCTCTCTCTACTACCCTCTCTCTACTACCCTCTCTCTTTACCCTCTCTCTACTACCCTCTCCGTAATACCCTCTCTCTACTACCCTCTCTCTACTACCCTCTCTCTTTACCCTCTCTCTACTACCCTCTCCGTAATACCCTCTCTCCACTACCCTCTCTCTACTACAATCTCTCTTTACACTCTCTACTACCCTCTATATGCTACCAGCTCTCTTTACTACTCTCCCTCTTCTACCCTCTCACTTTATACCGTCTTTCTACTACCCTCTAATTACTACCCTCTCTCTTTACCCTCTCTCTACTACCCTCTCTTCTACCCTCTCGTTACTACCCTCTCTCTTTACACTCTCTTCTACCCCCTCTCTACTACTCTCCCTCTTCTACTCTGTCACTTTACCCTCTTTCTACAACCCTCTCACTACTACCCTCTCTCTTTACCCTCTCTCTACTATGTTCTCTCTACAACCTTCTCTCTACTACCCTCTCTCTACTGCCCTCTCTCTTTACCCTCTCTCTACTACCCTCTCTCTACTACCCTCTCTCTACTATGTTCTCTCTACAACCTTCTCTCTACTACCCTCTCTCTACTGCCCTCTCTCTACTAGCCTCTCTCTACCCTCTCTCTTCTACTCTCTCTACTACCCTCTCTCTACTACCCTCTCTCTACTACCCTCTCTCTACTAACCTCTCTCTACTAGCCTCTCTCTACCCTCTCTCTTCTACTCTCTCTACTACCCTCTCTCTACTACCCTCTCTCTACTACCCTTTCTCTTCTACTCTCTCTACTACTCTCTCTGTTTACCTTCTCTCTACTACCCTCTCTCTACCCTCTCTCTCTACCCTCTCTCTTTACCCTCTCTCTACTACCCTCTCTCTTTACCCTCTCTCTCTACCCTCTCGCTTTACCCTCTCTCCACTACCGTCTCTACTACTCTCTCTGTTTACCCTCTCTCCACTACCATCTCTACTACTCTCTCTGTTTACCCTCTCTCTACTACTCTCTCTACTACCCTCTCTCTTCTACCCTCTCTCTACTACTCTCTCTGTTTACCCTCTCTTTCTACCCTCTCTCTATACCCTCTCTCTTTACCCTCTCTCTTTACCCTCTCTCTACTACCGTCTCTACTACTCTCTCTGTTTACCCTCTCTCTACTACTCTCTCTACTACCCTTTCTCTTCTACTCTCTCTCTCTACTCTCTCTGTTTACCCTCTCTCTACTACCCTGTCTCTTCACTCTCTGTCTACCCCTACTACCCTCTCTCTTTAATCTCTCTCTCTACCCTCTCTCTACTACCCTGTCTCTTTAATCTCTCTCTCTACCCTCTCTCTACTACTCTCTCTGTTTTCCCTCTCTCTACTTCCCTGTCTCTTTAATCTCTCTCTACCCTCTCTCTACTTCCCTGTCTCTTTACTCTCTCTCTGCCCTCTCTCTTTACCCTCTCTACTACCCTGTCTCTCTACCCTCTCTCTACTACGGTCTCTACTACTCTCTCTGTTTACCCTCTCTCTACTACCCTGTCTCTCTACCCTCTCTCTACTACGGTCTCTACTACTCTCTCTGTTTACCCTCTCTCTACTACCCTGTCTCTCTACTACGGTCTCTACTACTCTCTCTGTTTACCCTCTCTCTACTACGGTCTCTACTACTCTCTCTGTTTACCCTCTCTCTACTACCCTGTCTCTCTACCCTCTCTCTACTACGGTCTCTACTACTCTCTCTGTTTACCCTCTCTCTACTACGGTCTCTACTACTCTCTCTGTTTACCCTCTCTCTATTACCCTGTCTCTTTAATCTCTCTCTACCCTCTCTCTACTACCCTGTCTCTTTAATCTCTCTCTACCCTCTCTATTACCCTGTCTCTTTAATCTCTCTCTACCCTCTCTCTATTACCCTGTCTCTTTAATCTCTCTCTACCCTCTCTCTATTACCCTGTCTCTTTAATCTCTCTCTACCCTCTCTCTACTACCCTGTCTCTCTACCCTCTCTCTCTACTCTCTCTACTACCCTGTCTCTTTACTCTCTCTCTACTCTCTCTATTACCCTGTCTCTTTAATCTCTCTCTACCCTCTCTCTACTACCCTGTCTCTTTACTCTCTCTCTCTACTCTCTCTATTACCCTGTCTCTTTACTCTCTCTCTCTACTCTCTCTACTACCCTGTCTCTTTACTCTCTCTCTCTACTCTCTCTACTACCCTGTCTCTCTACTCTCTCTATTACCCTGTCTCTTTAATCTCTCTCTACCCTCTCTCTACTACCCTGTCTCTTTACTCTCTCTCTACTCTCTCTACTACCCTGTCTCTCTACTCTCTCTATTACCCTGTCTCTTTACTCTCTCTCTCTACTCTCTCTACTACCCTGTCTCTTTACTCTCTCTCTCTACTCTCTCTACTACCCTGTCTCTCTACCCTCTCTATTACCCTGTCTCTTTAATCTCTCTCTACCCTCTCTCTACTACCCTGTCTCTTTAATCTCTCTCTACCCTCTCTCTACTACCCTGTCTCTCTACCCTCTCTCTATTACCCTGTCTCTTTAATCTCTCTCTACTCTCTCTATTACCCTGTCTCTTTAATCTCTCTCTACCCTCTCTCTATTACCCTGTCTCTTTACTCTCTCTCTACCCTCTCTCTACTACCCTGTCTCTTTAATCTCTCTCTACCCTCTCTCTACTACCCTGTCTCTTTACTCTCTCTCTACCCTCTCTCTACTACCCTGTCTCTCTACCCTCTCTCTCTACTCTCTCTATTACCCTGTCTCTTTAATCTCTCTCTACCCTCTCTCTACTACCCTGTCTCTCTTCCCTCTCTCTCTACTCTCTCTATTACCCTGTCTCTTTAATCTCTCTCTACTCTCTCTCTACTACCCTGTCTCTTTACTCTCTCTCTCTACTCTCTCTATTACCCTGTCTCTTTAATCTCTCTCTACCCTCTCTCTACTACCCTGTCTCTTTAATCTCTCTCTACCCTCTCTCTACTACCCTGTCTCTCTACCCTCTCTCTCTACTCTCTCTATTACCCTGTCTCTTTAATCTCTCTCTACCCTCTCTCTACTACCCTGTCTCTCTACCCTCTCTATTACCCTGTCTCTTTAATCTCTCTCTACCCTCTCTCTACTACCCTGTCTCTCTACCCTCTCTCTCTACTCTCTCTATTACCCTGTCTCTTTACTCTCTCTCTACTCTCTCTACTACCCTGTCTCTTTAATCTCTCTCTACCCTCTCTCTACTACCCTGTCTCTTTAATCTCTCTCTACCCTCTCTCTACTACCCTGTCTCTTTAATCTCTCTCTACCCTCTCTCTACTACCCTGTCTCTTTACTCTCTCTACTACCCTGTCTCTTTACTCTCTCTACTACCCTGTCTCTTTAATCTCTCTCTACCCTCTCTCTACTACCCTGTCTCTTTACTCTCTCTACTACCCTGTCTCTTTACTCTCTCTACTACCCTGTCTCTTTAATCTCTCTCTACCCTCTCTCTACTACCCTGTCTCTTTAATCTCTCTCTACCCTCTCTCTACTACCCTGTCTCTTTACTCTCTCTACTACCCTGTCTCTTTAATCTCTCTCTCTACCCTCTCTCTACTACCCTGTCTCTTTAATCTCTCTCTACTCTCTCTACTACCCTGTCTCTTTACTCTCTCTCTACCCTCTCTCTACTACGGTCTCTACTACTCTCTCTCTTTACCCTCTCTACTACCCTAGTGTCACTTAAAAAAAATCACACTTCTTCCACCCCTCCCTCCCCTCTTTCACCCCCATCGCTCCCCTCCTCTCTCCCTCTCTTTTCCTCCCTCTCTCTCCCCCTCCTACCCTCCCTTGCCATCCCTCCCAGCTGTAATTATGTCACTTCCTCCCAGAAGGGAGTACAGTAACAAACTTAGCCCGTTCCCCACTATCAACCTCCCTCTAACGACAGTAAAGCCATATTGTTTCTTCCAGCATCCAAGGAGAAACTCCACCGATGCTCTGACAGAACTGATGTGGGATCAGTTCTTCTTATGCCGGTCCATCCATCTGTATAACATTAAGCGTAAAACTCAAACTGGCCCTGGATCAATTAATGGGGTATAATGCACTGTGACCTTATCTTCCGCCATTTAGTTTTTATGAGTCTCTTTGAGGAGAATAGGGAGTACACAAGAACAGAGTTTCCAAAATGGTCAGCTGAGCTTGAGCCAGCCATTGTGGCTAGAACACGTTTTGGAAAAGCTTTCTATTCTGTGGGTGATTCCCAATAGAAAACAACACATCGAAGAATCACCCATCAACTGTGTATGACCCATCTCTGCAGAAACTACTGAACCCACCAAGAGCTCCAGCAGCAACAAGATCACTCAGTCAGTCAGGACTTGAAAAGAGAGCAGAGGACACAGCGCTGCCTTGCGACCACTATATCCTCACACCAAGGGAGCAATGTTCCTGCTGTTCAAGTGTTGTTTGGCTACACACTGGGCCCTGGCAGTGACAAGGACACCCCTTGAAGAGATGTGAGAAAATATGCTGATTTTCTATTCTGTCTGAGGTGATGTTGTGTGTGTGTGTGTGTGTGTGTGTGTGTGTGTGTGTGTGTGTGTGTGTGTGTGTGTGTGTGTGTGTGTGTGTGTGTGTGTGTGTGTGTGTGTGTGTGTGTGTGTGTGTGTGTGTGTGTGAGTGTGTGTGTGTGTGTGCGTGTGTTTGTGTTTGTGCGTGTGTATTCCTGCAGATATCTGGGTGTTTTTGAGAATCTTTTTAAGTAGAACTCTGCTGGCATCACAAAAATCCCTGAGGCGGGGTAGAGTGGAGTAGAGGGGGTTTAGAGTGGAGCTGGAGACAGCACTGAGAGAATCAATTAACACGCAGAACACAGGCCCCCGGACTTCTCCTCGGGCTAGCACAAACGTTACACACCATCTTTCCCCTCTGTAGCTCTCCCATCCCCTCTCTCTGATTCCTCCTCTCCATCCTCTCTCTCTTAATGTCGTCTCCCCTCTTTTCTCTCTTTCTTCATCCCTCTCTCTTACTCCATCCATCCCCATCTCCCTTCCCGTCTCTTCTCCCCCATCCCTGTCTCTCTCTCTACTTCCCTCTCTCTATTTCACTTTCTACAAATTAGTAAAAAGAGAAAACATCTCTTCTTCTCTTCTTTTCTCACGCTCCCAAAAAAAGGTTATGCCCCCAGTTTGACTCTGTGAATCACTGCCCTTCATGGTGTGTCCAATTACTTATGAAGGGTTGACGTCTTCACTGTAATCACAGCGTTTACCACCCAAACTAACTGGGCCCTGACACTTACTCTCTCTCTAGGGAGCCCATTTGGACATGCCTGTCATTCAGTGTGCTAGTTGAGTATCAAGTACTTGAATGTGTGGATTAAGCACCAATGGGATAGTTCACTCCAAAATAAACATTGTAGCTGCCTCTGACTATCACAGGCTTCACTGGAGCAAAATTCTATGAAAGCCATAGAGGCCAGTGGAAATCATATATCTATTTGTATTTTGAGTGAACTATCCCTTTAGAGGGGTAGTTTAGTAACAAGAAGGCATCTGGTTCAAGTAGCTGATAGCCTTACCTCTGGTGTGACCTTGGCCAGCTGACTAATGACTAGTCCAAGACACCTGACTTAACCTCCTAATGACTAGTCCAAGACACCTGACATAACCTCCTAATGACTAGTCCAAGACACCTGACTTAACCTCCTAACGACTAGTCCAAGACACCTGACTTAACCTCCTAATGACCAGTCCAAGACACCTGACTTAACCTCCTAATGACTAGTCCAAGACACCTGACTTAACCTCCTAATGACTAGTCCAAGACACCTGACATAACCTCCTAATGACTAGTCCAAGACACCTGACTTAACCTCCTAATGACTAGTCCAAGACACCTGACTTAACCTCCTAATGACTAGTCCAAGACACCTGACTTAACCTCCTAATGACTAGTCCAAGACACCTGACTTAACCTCCTAATGACTAGTCCAAGACACCTGACTTAACCTCCTAATGACTAGTCCAAGACACCTGACTTAACCTCCTAATGACTAGTCCAAGACACCTGACTTCACCTCCTAATGACTAGTCCAAGACACCTGACTTAACCTCCTAATGACTAGTCAAAGACACCTGACTGAACCTCCTAATGACTAGTCCAAGACACCTGACTTAACCTCCTAATGACTAGTCCAAGACACCTGGCTGAACCTCCTAATGACTAGTCCAAGACACCTGACTTAACCTCCTAATGACTAGTCCAAGACACCTGACTGAACCTCCTAATGACTAGTCCAAGACACCTGACATAACCTCCTAATGACTAGTCCAAGACACCTGACTGAACCTCCTAATGACTAGTCCAAGACACCTGACTTAACCTCCTAATGACTAGTCCAAGACACCTGACTGAACCTCCTAATGACTAGTCCAAGACACCTGACTTAACCTCCTAATGACTAGTCCAAGACACCTGGCTGAACCTCCTAATGACTAGTCCAAGACACCTGACTTAACCTCCTAATGACTAGTCCAAGACACCTGACTGAACCTCCTAATGACTAGTCCAAGACACCTGACATAACCTCCTAATGACTAGTCCAAGACACCTGACTGAACCTCCTAATGACTAGTCCAAGACACCTGACTTAACCTCCTAATGACTAGTCCAAGACACCTGACATAACTTCCTAATGACTAGTCCAAGACACCTGACTTAACCTCCTAATGACTAGTCCAAGACACCTGACTTAACCTCCTAATGACTAGTCCAAGACACCTGACATAACCTCCTAATGACCAGTCAAAGACACCTGACTTAACCTCCTAATGACTAGTCCAAGACACCTGACTTAACCTCCTAATGACTAGTCGAAGACACCTGACTTAACCTCCTAATGACTAGCCCAAGACACCTGACATAACCTCCTAATGACTAGTCCAAGACACCTGACATAACTTCCTAATGACTAGTCCAAGACACCTGACATAACTTCTTAATGACTAGTCCAAGACACCTGACTTAACCTACTCCAGAAATGACTAGCCAGCTGACTGCTCTATGATTGTAATTATAATATGGACCGATTTGAGTGAAAGTGAAAACTAAGGCTAGGCAAAGATATTCCCAAAGTGATTATGATTAAGTCCTGTCGTTAGACGTTACATTGGCACCGTCATACCATCTGGACCACCTCTGGGCAGCGGGCGCTCAGTGACATACGCTAGAGGGGATAAGGAGTGCTCATAAAGACAGATTACCAAGACATGCTTATGCATATGCACACACACATTCTGTGTCACAATCTGCGTGCTATACTAATCAGCTCACAGAGACAGCCTGTGGTCTGCCTTTGATCTACTCTAACACACCCTCCTCCTCTCCCTCGCTCCATCTCACTTTCACTTTTTCTCCCTCTCTCATTTTCTCTCTCTCTCTCTCGCCTTCTCGCTCGCTCTCTCTATCTCCGTCTTCTGAAAGAAGATTTTTCCAGTTTCCATAATTAAGTTAAAAGTTAGATAACTCACTCATTGATCCTGTGCCGTGAAATATGAACTGGGCCTCTGTTGAGATGTCTGACTGAGCCCTGAGGATCAGAGTGTGTGTGTGTGTGTGTGTGTGTGTGTGTGTGTGTGTGTGTGTGTGTGTGTGTGTGTGTGTGTGTGCGCGTCTGTCTGTCTGTCTGTCTGTCTGTCTGTCTGCCTGTCTGTGTGTGTGAGTGTGTCTGATTGTGTGCGTATGTTCTTGCATGTGTGCACGCAAGTCTGGAGATCACAACCCCTCGCCAACACACACCCCTCGTCTCAGACCGGCAATAAAACGTGGATTAGGAGGTAAGATGGGGATTTCATTGGCGTTTCTTTTCTCTGCTATTATATTTCACTGTGGAACTAATGCAATCTTTTGCCGGGTTATTCATGCAAACTGTGACAGCCTTGCCCCTGGTCTCCCATGCAGCAGTAAATGTGCTGAGTTAAGAATGCTTCATTAAACCCTATTCTTCACACACACACACACACACACACACGCACGCAGAGAGAGCCCATGTCGGCTCCAGTAAGTAGTCAGCACTTTCCAGACCACACTGTTGTGTAAGTCTCTCAACAAAGCCAGCTCTGAAGCTATAACACACACAGGACTGAGAGGGGGAAACGTAGCATGATACTGAAACCCTGCAGAATAATGATGAGGTAGAGTCTGACAGTTTGTCCTCAACGTGGACAGGCCTGAGAGGGAATGCAAAACAACACTATAGGGAGAGAGAGAGAGAGAGAGAGAGAGAGGGGGAGGAGAGGAGAACAAAGAGCACAGAGAGGGTAAGAGATGAAGAAAGAGACAGTGACTGAGAGGAAGGAGGGAATTAGATGGAGGGAAAGTTAGAGAATGGGGCGAGGAGGGACAAGCACATGGAGAAAGATCAACAGACAGGAACTGACGGACGGACGGACGGACAGACAGACGGACGGACAGATCTCAAACAGCCTTAAACTAATAACACACAAACAATGATACGTTTTCACGTCTTTATTGAACACACCATGTAAACATTCACAGTGCAGGGTGGGGAAAGTATGTGACCTCCTGGATTCAATAACTGGTTGACCCTCCTTTGGCAGCAATAACCTCAACCAAACGTGTTCTGTAGTCAGAAGGAATTTTAAATCAAATCAAAGTTTATTTGTCACGTGATCCGAATACAACAGGTGTAGACCTTACAGTGAAATGCTTACTTACAGGCTTACTTACAGGCTAACCAATAGTGCAGGCTGGTTGAGGTAGTATGTACATGTACAGTCGTGGCCAAAAGTTTTGAGAATGACACAAATATTAATTTTCACGAAGTCTGCTGCCTCAGTTTGTATGATGGCAATTTGCATATACTTCAGAATGTTATGAAGAGTGATCAGATGAATTGCAATTAATTGCAAAGTCCCTCTTTTCTACACAAATGAACTGCATCCCCAAAAAACATTTCCACTGCATTTCAGCCCTGCCACAAAAGGACCAGCTGACATCATGTCAGTGATTCTCTCGTTAACACAGGTGTGAGTGTTGACAAGGCTGGAGATCACTCTGTCATGCTGATTGAGTTTGAATAACAGACTGGAAGCTTCAAAAGTAGGGTGGTGCTTGGAATCATTGTTCTTCCTCTGTCAACCATGGTTACCTGCAAGGAAACACATGCTGTCATCATTGCTTTGCACAAAAAGGGCTTCACAGGCAAGGATATTGCTGCCAGTAAGATTGCACCTAAATCAACCATTTATCGGATCATCAAGAACTTCAAGGAGAGCGGTTCAATTGTTGTGAAGAAGGCTTCAGGGCACCCAAGAAAGTCCATCAAGCGCCAGGACCGTCTCCTAAAGTTGATTCAGCTGCAGGATCGAGGCACCACCAGTACAGAGCTTGCTCAGGAATGGAAGCAGGCAGGTGTGAGTGCATCTGCACGCACAGTGAGGCGAAGACTTTTGGAGGATGGCTTGGTGTCAAGAAGGGCAACAAAGAAGCCACTTCTCTCCAGGAAAAACATCAGGGACAGACTGATATTCTGCAAAGGGTACAGGGATTGGACTGCTGAGGACTGGGGTAAAGTCATTTTCTCTGATGAATCCCCTTTCCGATTGTTTGGGGCATCCGGAAAAAAGCTTGTCCAGAGAAGACAAGGTGAGTGTTACCATCAGTCCTGTGTCATGCCAACAGTAAAGCATCCTGAGACCATTCATGTGTGGGGTTGTTTCTCAGCCAAGGGAGTGGGCTCACTCACAATTTTGCCTAAGAACACAGCCATGAATAAAGAATGGTACCAACACATCTTCCGAGAGCAACTTCTCCCAACCATCCAGGAACAGTTTGGTGACAAACAATGCCTTTTCCAGCATGATGGAGCACCTTGCCATAAGGCAAAAGTGATAACTAAGTGGCTCGGGGAACAAAACATCGATATTTTTGGTCCATGGCCAGGAAACTCCCCAGACCTTAATCCCATTGAGAACTTGTGGTCAATCCTCAAGAGGCGGGTGGACAAACAAAAACCCACAAATTCTGACAAACTTCAAGCATTGATTATGCAAGAATGGGCTGCCATCAGTCAGGATGTGGCCCAGAAGTTAATTGACAGCATGCCAGAGCAGATTGCAGAGGTCTTGAAAAAGAAGGGTCAACACTGCAAATATTGACTCTTTGCATCAACTTCATGTAATTGTCAATAAAAGCCTTTGACACTTATGAAATGCTTGAATTATACTTCAATACTCCATAGTAACATCTGACAAAAATATCTAAAGACACTGAGGCAGCAGACTTTGTGAAAATAAATATTTGTGTCATTCTCAAAACTTTTGGCCATGACTGTAGATATGGTTAAAGTGACTGTGCATATATGATGAACAGAGGGTAGTAGTAGCGTAAAAGAGGGTTTGGGGGGGCTCACAATGCAAATAGTCAGTGTAGCCATTTGATTACCTATTTAGGAGTCTTATGGCTTGGGGGTAAAAACTGTTGAGAAGCCTTTTTGTCCTAGACCTGGCACTGAAGTACCGCTTGCCATGAGGTAGTAGAGAGAACAGTCTATGACTGGGGTCTTTTACAATTTTTAGGGCCTGCCTCTGATACCGCCTGGTGTAGAGGTCCTGGATGGCAGGCAGCTTAGCCCCAGTGATGTACTGGGCCGTACGCACTACCCTCTGTAGTGCCTTGCGGTCGGAGCCCGAGCAATTGCCGTACCAGGCAGTGATGCAACCAGTCAGGATGCTCTCGATGTTGCAGCTGTAGAACCTTTTGAGGATCTCAGGACCCATGCCAAATCTTTTTAGTTTCCTGAAGGGGAAGAGGCTTTGTCGTGCCCTCTTCACGGCTGTCTTGGTGTGTTTGGACCATTCTAGTTTGTTGGTGATGTGGACACCAAGGAACTTGAAGCTCTCAACCTGCTCCACTACAGCCCCATCGATGAGAATGGGGGCGTGCTTGGTCCTCCTTTTCCTGTAGTCCACAATCATCTCCTTAGTCTTGGTTACGTTGAGGGATAGGTTGTTATTCTGGCACCACCCGGACAGGTCTCTGACCTCCTCCCTATAGGCTGTCTCGTCGTTGTCGGTGATCAGGCCTACCACTGTTGTGTCGTCTTCAAACTTAATGATGGTGTTGGAGTCGTGCCTGGCCATACAGAAGGGTGAACAGGGAGTACAGGAGGGGATTGAGCACGCACCCCTGGGGGGCTCCAGTGTTGAGGATCAGCGTGGCAGGTGTGTTGCTACCTACCCTCACCACCTGGGGGCGGCCCGTCAGGAAGTCCAGGATCCAGTTGCAGAGGGAGGTGTTTAGTCCCAGAATCCTTAGCTTAGTGATGAACTTTGAGGATTCTATGGTGTTGAACACTGAGCTGTAGTCAATGAATAGCATTCTCACATATGTGTTCCTTTTGTCCAGGTGGGAAAGGGCAGTGTGGAGTGCAATAGAGATGGCATCCTCTGTGGATCTGTATGCAAATTGGAGTGGGTCTAGGGTTTCTGGGATAATGGTGTTGATGTGAGCCGTTACCAGCCTTTCAAAGCACTTCATGGTTATGGACGTGAGTGCTATGGGTTTGTAGTCATTTAGGCAGGTTGCCTTTGTGTTCTTGGGCACAGAGACTATGGTGGTCTGCTTGAAACATGTTGGTATTACAGACTCAAAATCAGGGACATGTTGAAAATGTCAGTAAAGACACCTGCCAGTTGGTCAGCACATGCCCTGAGCACACATCCTGGTAATCCATCTGGCCCCGCAGCCTTGTGTATGTTGACCTATTTAAAGGTCTTACGTCGGCTACGGAGAGGGTGATCACACAGTCGTCCGGAACAGCTCATGCATGCCTCAGTGTTGCTTGCCTCGAAGTGAGCATAGAAGTGATTTAGCTCATCTGGTAGGCTCGTGTCAGAGGGCAGCTCGCAGCTGTGCTTCCCTGTGCTTCCAAATTTCTTCTGTTGAATTTTGGACCGTTCCTCTTTACAAAACTGTTTCAGTTCAGCAATATTCTTGGGATGTCTGGTGTGAACCGCTCTCTTGAGGTCATGCCACAGCATCTCAATCAGGTTGAGGTCAGGACTCTGACTGGGCCACTCCAGAAGGCGTATTTTCTTCTGTTGAAGCCATTCTGTTTTTGATTTACTTCTGTGTTTTGGGACATTTCCTGTTGCGTCACCCAACTTCTGTTGAGCTTCAATTGGCGGACAGATAGCCTAACATTCTCCTGCAAAATGTCTTGATAAACTTTGGAATTAATTTTTCTGTTGATGATAGCAAGTTTTCCTGGCCCTGAGGCAGCAAAGCAGCCCCAAACCATGATGCTCCCACCACCATACTTTACAGTTGGGATGAGGTTTTGAGGTTGGTGTGCTGCGAATTTTTTTCTCCACACATAGTGTTGTGTGTTCCTTCCAAACAACTCAACTGTAGTTTCATCTGCCCACAGAATATTTTGCCAGCAGCGCTGTCACGCTTGTGTGTAGTGGGTGAGGAATCAAATGCAGGAAGCTGCGATGCAGGGTAGTGGCTTTAATAAGCACAACGGCAAAATTACAAGCCTTCCCAAACACAGCGATCAAAGCGCACAACAAAACAAGGTGCCCCAAACACAGGGGACAAAACACTGTTGGTGCAAACACACGCACTACTGAAAATTACAAAATCAGAGTGTCACCAAGCAAGCAAACAGAGAAACACAATCACGTACAAAAAACCATACATCCTACGCTAACCTAAATAACCCCCCCACTAATGACTAACCCAAAACAGGTGCGTGCCTACCTAGACCTAACCAAACGAAAGTGAAACAAAACAAGGATCGATGGCAGCTAGTAGTTCGGCGACGACGACCGCCGAGCCCCGCCCGGCCGAGGAGGGGCGCCACCATCCGTCACAGTCGTGACAAGCGCTGTGGAACATCCAGGTTCACTTTTGCAAACTTCAGACGTGCATCAATGTTTTTTTTGGACAGCAGTGGCTTCATCTGTGGTGTCCTCCCATGAACACCATTCTTATCTTGTTTAGTGTTTTACGTAATGTAGACTCGTGAACAAAGATGTTAGCATGTTCCAGAGATTTCTGTAAGTCTGTAGCTGACACTCTAGGATTCTTCTTAACCTCATTGAACATTCTTCGCTGTGCTCTTGCAGTCATCTTTGCAGGACGGCCACTTCTAGGGAGAGTAGCAACAGTGCTGAACTTTTTCCATTTATAGACAATTTGTCTTACCGTGGACTGATGAACATCAAGGATTTTAGAGATACTTTGGTAACCCTCAGCTTTATGCAAGTCAACGATTCTTAGATCTTAGGTCTTCTGAGATCTCTTTGTTCGAGGCATGGTTCACATCAGGCAATGCTTCTTGTGAATAGCAAACTCAAATTTTGTGAGTGTTTTTATAGGGCAAGGCAGTGCTAACCAACATCTCCAATCTCGTCTCATTGATATGACTCCAGTTTAGCTCCTGACTCCAATTAGCATTTGGAGAAGTCATTAGACTAGGGGTTTACATACTTTTTCCAACCTACACTGTGAATGTTGAAATGATGTAATCAATATAGACAAGAAAAATACAATAATTTGTGTGTGATTAGTTTAAGCACACTATGTTTGTCTATTGTTGTGACTAGATGAAGATCGAATCAAATTTGATGACCAATTTATGCAGAAATTCAGGTAATTCCGAAGGGTTCGCATACTTTTTCTTGCCACTATACACTATATATACAAAAGTATGTGGACATCTCTTCAAATTAGTGGATTCAGCTATTTCAGCCATACCCGTTGCTGACAGGTGTATAAAATCGAGCACACAGCCATGCAATCTCCATAGACAAACATTGGCAGTAGAATAGCCATACTGTAGAGCTCAGTGACTTTCAACGTGGCACCGTCATAGGATGCCACCTTTCCAACAAGTCAGCTCGTCAAATTTCTGCCTTGCTAGAGCTGCCCTGGTCAACTGTAAGTGCTGTTACTGTAAAGTGGAAACGTCTAGGAGCAACAACAGCTCAGCCGCAAAGTGGTAGGCCACACAAGCTCACAGAATGGGACCACCAAGTGCTGAAGCGCGTAGTGCATAAAGATCGTCTGTCCTCGGTTGCAACACTCACTACCGAGTTCCAAACTGCCTCTGGAAGCAACGTCAGCATAATAATTGTTCGTCGAGAGCTTCATGAAAGTGGGTTTCCATGGCCGAGCAGCCACACACAAGCCTAAGATCACCATGCACAATGGGAAGCGTGGGCTGGAGTGGTGTAAAGCTTGCGCCATTGGACTCCGGAGCAGTGGAAACGCATTCTCCTGAGTGATCACGATTCACCATCTGGCGGTCAGACGGATTAATTTGGGTTTGGCGGATGCCAGGACAACGCTACCTGCCCTAATGCATAGTGCCAACTGTAAAGTTTGGTGGAGGAGGAATAACGGCCTGGGGCTGTTTTTCATGGTTCTGGCCCCTTCGTTCCAGTGAAGGGAAATCTTACTGCTACAGTAAACAATGACATTCGGAGCATTTCTGTGCTTCCAACATTGTGGCAACAGTTTGGGGAAGGACCTTTTCTGTTTCAGCATGACAATGCCCTCATGCACAAAGCGAGGTACATACAGAAATGGTTTATCGAGATCGGTGTGGAAGAACTTGACTGGCCTGCACAGAGCCCAGCCCTCAACCCCATAAAACACCTTTGGGATGAATTGGAATGCCGACTGTGAGCCAGCTCTAATCACCCAACATCAGTGCCCAACCTCACTAATGCTCTTGTGGCTGAATGGAAGCAAGTCCCCGCAGCAATGTTCCAACATCTAGTGGAAAGCCTTCCCAGAAGAGTGGAGGCTGTTACAGCAGCAAAGGGGGGACCAGCTCCATATTAACGCCAATGATTTTGGAATGAGATGTTTGATGAGCAGTGTATGTAAACTTCCGACTTCAACTATATATACAGCCTATACAGTTGAAGTCGGAAGTTTACATACACTTAGGTTGGAGTCATTAAAACTCGTTTTTCAACCACTCCACAAATTTCTTGTTAACAAACTACAGTTTTGGCAAGTCGGTTAGGACATCTACTTTGTGCATGACACAAGTCATTTTTCCAACAATTGTTTACAGACAGATTATTTCACTTATAATTCATTGTATCACAATTCCAATGGGTCAGAAGTTTACATACACTAAGTTGACTGTGCCTTTAAATAGCTTGGAAAATTCCAAAAGATTTGGTCATGGCTTTAGAAGCCAGAAGATTTGTGGGCAGAACTGAAAAAGCCTGTGCGAGCAAGGAGGCCTACAAACCTGACTCAGTTACACCAGCTCTGTCAGGAGGAATGGGCCAAAATGCACCCAACTTATTGTGGGAAGCTTGTGGAAGGCTAACCTAAATGTTTGACCCAAGTTAAACAATTTAAAGGCAATGCAAACAAATACTAATTGAGTGTACGTAAACTTCTGACCCACTGGGAATGTGATGAAATAAACAGAAGCTGAAATAAATCATTCTCTCTACTATTATTCTGACATTTCACATTCTTAAAATAAATTGGTGATCCTAACTGACCTAAGACAGGGAATTTTTACTAGGATTAAATGTCAGGAATTGTGAAAAACTGAGTTTAAATGTAGTTGGCTAAGGTGTATGTAAACTTCCAACTTCAACTGTATATCATAAGGCCGCATGTATTTTTATATATAGGCCTATTGTAAATGTGTATAATTGCAGCGTCACCATCTTTATAGTAAAACAAATACAAATACACTGTCACGGCTGTTCAAAGGATCGGACCAAAATGCAGCGTGTTCGTTGTTCCACATATTTTATTTACCGTGAAACAAAAATGCAATACACTAAATACTTGAATACACAAAACAACAAACCGTGACGCAGAGAGAAAACACACTACTCAAGAATTAATCACCCACAAAAACAGGTGGGACAAACATCAACTTAAATATGACCTCCAATTAGAGACAACGACAACCGGCTGCCTCTAATTGGAGATCATACCAAACAAAACCAACATAGAAATACCAAACTAGAAACTCAACATAGAAATACAAAACATAGACAAACACCCCCTGTCACGCCCTGACCTACTCTACCATAGAAAATAACAACTTACTATGGTCAGGACGTGACATACACACATGACTTTAAGCTACATATTCATTTGACAGAGGTAATGAACTGCTCATTGATAAAACAGGACCATGTTTGCAAAACAAGTGTTTCTGAGCTTGTCAATATTACACAGGTAAGCTAACGCTTATATAGATCAGGAATAGAAACAGGCTCTATAGACCTCTATATATGAGTGACTGTGTCCAACACACAACCACCTGTTGTTATGTTGGACACCTACTGACCAAAGAAAGTGATATGTATTGCTAAAATAAAGGTTTAAGGAAATACAGGCAGGCACCACATTACTGCAAGACAAAACAGCTCCCTCAATCAAGCATGATGGTCTTGTAAGTATAAAAGCAAAGCTTGTTTTCATATAATTTTTTTAAAAGCTTGAAAAAGGAATGAAATGGGATTAGTGTGATGTGTGAAGAATCCAATAACCACATTATTGTGGAAACACCTCCTCTAAGAGTCTAAATTAGGCTGTTTGAGAAGGTTTGAATCCTAAGCAACATGCATACACATTGTTGGAAGTACAATAGACCAACATAGCTACTGTAGTAGGTCAAAATGGTGTACTGGAAAATCTTGGTATATAGCATGGGTGGAGTAGGCATTGTGGTGCTCATGTGAATGTCCTTTCTTTCTTCAGACCCATGCCTACTTCTCACTTTAAACATCACTAAATACATCATGTTCCAAATGCTGAAGTTCAAGATGACTTTATTTGCCCTTGACAGCAATTTGCTTTCCATCCATCTCCTGTCCTGCCCTGTCCTGTGTGTGTGTGTGTGTGTGTGTGTGTGTGTGTGTGTGTGTGTGTGTGTGTGTGTGTGTGTGTGTGTGTGTGTGTATGTGTGTGTCTTCCTGTGCATTGGCAATGTACTGTAAACTCACTCAGGACTCTTGACAATGATGATGCATGGCACTGAGAGCCTGCAGTCCTATCCAGGCTAAAGTGGTATCCTGCTGCATCATAGTACTTTAGCCAGGGAGAGCAATGTTAAGAGCTCAGAGGACACACACACACACCAGATAGTCAGGGGACAGAGGAGCATAGCTAAAAGGGTTGAAGGACACTGGTCACAGAGAGAGAAAGAGAGAGAGAGAGAGACTGAGAGACTGAGAGAGAAAGAGAGAGAAAGAGAGAGCTAAAGAAATAGAGAGAGAGTGTGTCTGAGGGAGAGAGCAATAAAAGCAACGCAACCAAAGTACACAGAGCCAACTTAACAGAGACAACGCTTTTCACCCACCCAGATCTTGTCAAAAAAGTTTCAAATTAAGCCGACTGGCGCATTGGAGAAAAATCCAGTCGAGTGTATTTCCAGCTGACATAAGCAATCCACGCTGATGTGTAATTCATTTGTGTTGATGAACAAATTAAAGCAAGAGAGGGGCCCGGCACTGAGCCGGGGTAACCTTGGAGATGCAGTGGAGAGGTAAGAAAGGCAGGAGGACAGGTGTTTTGGTTGGCCAGGGAGTGGGAGTGTGTGTGTGTGTGTGTGTCTGTGTGTGTGTGTGTGTGTGACATCCACTGTGACAGAGTGCAGGGTTCGTAGGTCCCTTGGTAAAAGAAGTCTCTTGGTTTCCTTTTCCTCCAGCTGGAGGGCCGAAGAGCCAAGTAACCACGGTTCCCCCAATACCACGAAGTGTTTACCCAAGGAGTCGGAGTTCAAACAGGAGGCACTTTAATTTGATTGGACCAAACCAATCTGTCTGTTGGGGTCTAACGTGTGTGTGTGTGTGTGTGTGTGTGTGTGTGTGTGTGTGTGTGTGTGTGTGTGTGTGTGTGTGTGTGTGTGTGTGCGTGTGTGTAAACTTGTCTGCATGCATGCGTGTGCATGCTTTCCTAGACGTTAGCCATATAAATGCACAAGGTGTACCCGTGCACTTGTGTCAAGTGTGTCCTGAGTGGGAGGGCTATTCTCAGTTCTGTTCTCTTCAAGATGACGGTCTACTGTATTGACCGTGTGGCATCTCCATCTTGTACACCAGCCTGCTTCACTGATTCATTTCTGCCATTTCTGTCAAACACATCGATTATTTTCTCTGACATTCTCTCTCTCTCTGTCTCTCTCTCTCTCCCGCCGTTGCTCTCATTCTCCCACCCAAGTCATACACTGTTCTCTCTGCTGCCGCACGGCAAGTGGTACCGATGCACCAAATCTGGAACCAACAGGACCCTAACAGCTTCTACCCCCAAGCCATAAGACTGATATTATAGTCTGTTAAATAGTTAGCCAGATAGCTACCCGGACTGTCTGCTTTGATCATTTTTGCAATTACTTTTTTGTCTCATCACATACGCTGCTGCTACTGCTCATGATCTATCCTGTTGGCTAGTCGCTTTATACCCCTACCTTTAATGTACATATCTACCTTAATTACCCCTCTGCCTTGTTCTATTTCTCCTGTGTTCTCTGTGTCCATCATTTCCTCCTCTTTGTCCCAGCCAGCCCTCTATTTCTCCTGTGAGAGAGAGAGAGAGAGAGAGAGAGAGAGAGAGAGAGAGAGAGTTAATTATTTGACCATGGTTACTGATCAAAACCTTAGAAAAACCTTGACAAAGTACAGGCTCAGTGAGCACAGCCTTGCCATTGAGAAGGGAAGACACAGGAAAATCTGACTCCCCTTAGAGGAAAGGCTGTGCAACCGCTGCACCACAGCAGAACCTGAGACAGAGCTGCATTTCCTGAGAAAATGTCAAAAATATAAAACAATTAGAGAGTGTCATTTCCCCAAATTTGAAACCCTTATTCAAGGTTTCAAAGATCTCTCTGATGAGAGTAGGCTACCTGTCCTGTTGGGGGAGGACGCAGAGAGCTGTGGGTTGGCAGCGCACTACATTGCTGCCTGCCATAAGATGAGGGACAGTGTCTGACAAACCAATCAACCAGCACATGTCCTCTACTGTATGCTTATTGTTATTGTTCAATGTATGGTTATTTTGACCCTTGGTTATTGTTGTTACTGTTGTCCCATTGACAATTTTGATTCTTATTATCTTACTATTGTAAAAAAATAGAGACAGAGAGGGTGTCACGTCCTGACCCTGGTATGAGGTCATTTTTCCATAGTAGATTGGCCAGGGCGTGACAGGGGGGTGTTTCGTCTATGTGTTTTGGGTTTTCTGTTTTCTATGTGGGTTGTCTAGAGTTTTGTCTATGTGTTTTGGGTTTTCTGTTTTCTATGTGGGTTGTCTAGAGTTTCATTCTATGTTGTCATTTTCTATGTTTTGGCCGGGTATGGTTTCCAATCAGAGGCAGCTGTCTATCGTTGTCTCTGATTGGAAGCCATACTTAGGCAGCCTGTTTTTCATGGGGTTTTGTGGGTGGTTGTTTCCGTTTAGTTTAGTGTACCTGACGGGACTGTTATCGGTCGTTTGTTGTTTTGTTGTTGAAGTGTTTTCATTAAAAATCTAAAAATGAACACTATACACGCTGCACCTTGGTCTCCATTCAATGACCCCTATGACAGAGGGAGAGAGAGAAAGACAGAGAGACAGAGAGAGAGAGAGATAGAGAAAGAGTGAGAGAAAGAGAGAGAGAGTTAGAGAGAGGGGGAGAGAGAGAGAGGAGAGAGAGAGAGAGAGAGAGACAGACAGAGAGAGAGAGATAGAGAAAGAGTGAGAGAAAGAGAGAGAGAGTTAGAGAGAGGGAGAGAGAGAGAGAGAGAGAGAGAGAGAGAGAGAGAGAGAGAGAGAGAGTCAGAGAAACACACACAGTGGCACATAGGGACTAACAAGGTGCAAGAGGAATTACACCTACCTCAGGTGCACAGCATTACCTGGCTTAAGCCAAGCATGAAATATCCAACAGCCTGGCTGATTTCTCATCACAGACGACATTTGTTGTTTTGTGTAAGGACTCATGCGCTTTCCATTTCTCAGAATTACTGCCGCTGAGACAGAGCGGGAGAGAGAGAGAGAGAGCGAGAGAGAGAGAGACAGAGAGAGAGAGGGGGAGAGAGAGAGAGAGAGAGAGAGAGAGAGAGATAGAGAGAGAGAGAGAGAGAGAGAGAGCGAGGAGAGAGAGAGACAGAGAGAGAGAGGGGGAGAGAGAGAGAGAAAGAGAGAGAGAGGGGGAGAGAGAGAGAGAAAGAAAGAAAGAAAGAAAGAAAGAAAGAAAGAAAGAAAGAAAGAAAGAAAGAAAGAAAGAAAGAAAGAGAGGCTGCACGTTAGACCCCAACAAACAGATTGGTTTGGTCCAATCAAATTAAAGTGCCTCCTGTTTGAACTCCGACTCCTTGGGTAAACACTTCGTGGTATTGGGGGAACTGTGGTTACTTGGCTCTTCGGCCCTCCAGCTGGAGGAAAAGGAAACCAAGAGACTTCTTTTACCAAGGGACCTACGAACCCTGCACTCTGTCACAGTGGATGTCATCAACTAAAATGTACTGTGTGTGCATGTGATGAAAGCTTGCACTGTCAAAGGGTACATTTCAAATCAAATACAATATATTTATAAAGCCCTTTCTTCATCAGCAAATGTCACAAAGTGCTTATACAAAAACCCAGCCTAAAACCCCAAACAGCAAGCAATGCAGATGAGAAGCACCTCTGTGAACTCTGTAAACAGCGTAATATTGTGTGTCCGGGCAGGCATGTGCTCATGAGCACTCTGCCCTTGCACTCAGTCACCCTGTTAAAGTCCATTAGACTTCAGCCTTCCTTACTTCCTTACTCCATAATACAGTCAAAGAAAGTGTGTCTGCGTGCACGTGTGGCTGTGATACTCATGCATACTAGTATGTACCTGTGTCCAGTCTTACACACCAGCAGGTGCCCTGTTCTGCAAAACACACAACAGTGTGTGATATGGAGTGTTTGTTCACTCTCCTCCAAAAGACTGAAATCCAGTGAAGGGTTCTCTCTGAACAGCCCTAACACACTCCAGTGAAGGGTTCTCTCTGAACAGCCCTAACACACTCCAGTGAAGGGTTCTCTCTGAACAGCCCTAACACACTCCAGTGAAGGGTTCTCTCTGAACAGCCCTAACACACTCCAGTGAAGGGTTCTCTCTGAACAGCCCTAACACACTCCAGTGAAGGGTTCTCTCTGAACAGCCCTAACACACTCCAGTGAAGGGTTCTCTCTGAACAGCCCTAACACACTCCAGTGAAGGGTTCTCGCTGAACAGCCCTAACACACTCCAGTGAAGGGTTCTCTCTGAACAGCCCTAACACACTCCAGTGAAGGGTTCTCTCTGAACAGCCCTAACACACTCCAGTGAAGGGTTCTCTCTGAACAGCCCTAACACACTCCAGTGAAGGGTTCTCTCTGAACAGCCCTAACACACTCCAGTGAAGGGTTCCCTCTGAACAGCCCTAACACACTCCAGTGAAGGGTTCTCTCTAAACAGCCCTAACACACTCCAGTGAAGGGTTCCCTCTGAACAGCCCTAACACACTCCAGTGAAGGGTTCCCTCTGAACAGCCCTAACACACTTCAGTGAAGGGTTCTCCCTGAACAGCCCTAACACACTCCAGTGAAGGGTTCTCTCTGAACAGCCCTAACACACTCCAGTGAAGGGTTCTCTCTGAACAGCCCTAACACACTCCAGTGAAGGGTTCTCTCTGAACAGCCCTAACACACTCCAGTGAAGGGTTCCCCCTGAACAGCCCTAACACACTCCAGTGAAGGGTTCTCTCTGAACAGCCCTAACACACTCCAGTGAAGGGTTCTCTCTGAACAGCCCTAACACACTCCAGTGAAGGGTTCTCTCTGAACAGCCCTAACACACTCCAGTGAAGGGTTCTCTCTGAACAGCCCTAACACACTCCAGTGAAGGGTTCTCTCTGAACAGCCCTAACACACTCCAGTGAAGGGTTCTCTCTGAACAGCCCTAACACACTCCAGTGAAGGGTTCTCGCTGAACAGCCCTAACACACTCCAGTGAAGGGTTCTCTCTGAACAGCCCTAACACACTCCAGTGAAGGGTTCTCTCTGAACAGCCCTAACACACTCCAGTGAAGGGTTCTCTCTGAACAGCCCTAACACACTCCAGTGAAGGGTTCTCTCTGAACAGCCCTAACACACTCCAGTGAAGGGTTCTCTCTGAACAGCCCTAACACACTCCAGTGAAGGGTTCTCTCTGAACAGCCCTAACACACTCCAGTAAAGGGTTCTCTCTGAACAGCCCTAACACACTCCAGTGAAGGGTTCTCTCTGAACAGCCCTAACACACTCCAGTGAAGGGTTCTCTCTGAACAGCCCTAACACACTCCAGTGAAGGGTTCTCTCTGAACAGCCCTAACACACTCCAGTGAAGGGTTCTCTCTGAACAGCCCTAACACACTCCAGTGAAGGGTTCTCTCTGAACAGCCCTAACACACTCCAGTGAAGGGTTCTCTCTGAACAGCCCTAACACACTCCAGTGAAGGGTTCTCTCTGAAAAGCCCTAACACACTCCAGTGAAGGGTTCTCTCTGAACAGCCCTAACACACTCCAGTGAAGGGTTCTCTCTGAACAGCCCTAACACACTCCAGTGAAGGGTTCTCGCTGAACAGCCCTAACACACTCCAGTGAAGGGTTCTCTCTGAACAGCCCTAACACACTCCAGTGAAGGGTTCTCTCTGAACAGCCCTAACACACTCCAGTGAAGGGTTCTCTCTGAACAGCCCTAACACACTCCAGTGAAGGGTTCTCTCTGAACAGCCCTAACACACTCCAGTGAAGGGTTCTCTCTGAACAGCCCTAACACACTCCAGTGAAGGGTTCTCTCTGAACAGCCCTAACACACTCCTGTGAAGGGTTCCCTCTGAACAGCCCTAACACACTCCAGTGAAGGGTTCTCTCTGAACAGCCCTAACACACTCCAGTGAAGGGTTCTCTCTGAACAGCCCTAACACACTCCAGTGAAGGGTTCTCTCTGAACAGCCCTAACACACTCCAGTGAAGGGTTCTCTCTGAACAGCCCTAACACACTCCAGTGAAGGGTTCTCTCTGAACAGCCCTAACACACTCCAGTGAAGGGTTCTCTCTGACCAGCCCTAACACACTCCAGTGAAGGGTTCTCTCTGAACAGCCCTAACACACTCCAGTGAAGGGTTCTCTCTGAACAGCCCTAACACACTCCAGTGAAGGGTTCTCTCTGAAAAGCCCTAACACACTCCAGTGAAGGGTTCTCTCTGAACAGCCCAAACACACTCCAGTGAAGGGTTCTCTCTGAACAGCCCTAACACACTCCAGTGAAGGGTTCTCTCTGAACAGCCCTAACACACTCCAGTGAAGGGTTCTCTCTAAACAGCCCTAACACACTCCAGTGAAGGGTTCTCTCTGAACAGCCCTAACACACTCCAGTGAAGGGTTTCTCTCTAAACAGCCCTAACACACTCCAGTGAAGGGTTCTCTCTGAACAGCCCTAACACACTCCAGTGAAGGGTTCTCTCTAAACAGCCCTAACACACTCCAGTGAAGGGTTCTCTCTGAACAGCCCTAACACACTCCAGTGAAGGGTTCTCTCTGAACAGCCCTAACACACTCCAGTGAAGGCTTCTCTCTAAACAGCCCTAACACACTCCAGTGAAGGGTTCTCTCTGAACAGCCCTAACACACTCCAGTGAAGGGTTCTCTCTGAACAGCCCTAACACACTCCAGTGAAGGGTTCTCTCTAAACAGCCCTAACACACTCCAGTGAGCCAAGCTGTGGCACATAACAGATCATGACTGCCTAAAGTGGGTGTGTATAAATGGCTGTGTTGTAATAGAAGTGTCACTTATGAATCACGATAGAAAGGTAATTCTACATTATGCAGCAGGCTGTGTTAAATGACAGCTGTCACACATGTATTAGCATGACTTTCATCTTCTGCCCACTGTGTGTGTGTGTGTGTGTGTGTGTGTGTGTGTGTGTGTGTGTGTGTGTGTGTGTGTGTGTGTGTGTGTGTGTGTGTGTGTGTGTGTGTGTGTGTCCGCACAAGAATAGTAAAAAAACAAACATTTTATTAGTCCCCTCAAGGACAAATATTATTTTAGGGGGTTTAGGGTTAAGGTTAAAATTAGTGTTAGGTTTAGAATTACATTAAGGGTTAGGAGCTAGGGTTAGTTTTAGGGTTAAAGTTAGGTTTTTGGATTAAGGTTAGCGAAAATAGGATTTTGAATGGGACTGAATTGTGTGTCCCCACAAGGTTAGCTGTACAAGACTGTGTGTGTGTGAGAGAGAGAGAGAGCGAGAGAGAGAGAGAGAATAGAGAACAGGGGGTGTGTGCTCACAGTTTGTTGTTTGTTCATCAAACCAACTCGCTAAACTCTTACGTGTGTGTTTGTGTATGTGAGTGTGTGTGTGTTCATCAAACCTGCCTCGCTTCAGATCCTTATGCACAAGCTATGGAGGAGGGGAGAGAAAAATCCAATCCTCAAAAGCTGATGACAATGTGTTTGCCAGAGTGAATTTACTTATCACAGATGCCAGGGAAATTAGCATTGAAATGATTCTGGTGACAGACTGAATCTTTCAGACGGCACTCCAAAAATAGTTATGCTTACCTAGCGAGGGGGGATGGGGAAAGGGGGAGACAGAGAGCAAGGTAGATGAAAAGAGAAAGTAGAGAGAGGAGGAGAGATGAAAAGAGAAAGGAGAGAGAGGAGGAGAGATGAAAAGAGAAAGGAGAGAGAGGAGGAGAGATGAAAAGAGAAAGGAGAGAGAGGATGAGAGATGAAAAGAGAAAGGAGAGACAGGATGAGAGATGAAAAGAGAAAGGAGAGAGAGGATGAGAGATGAAAAGAGAAAGGAGAGAGAGGAGGAGAGATGAAAAGAGAAAGGAGAGAGAGGAGGAGAGATGAAAAGAGAAAGGAGAGAGAGGAGGAGAGATGAAAAGAGAAAGGAGAGAGAGGATGAGAGATGAAAAGAGAAAGGAGAGAGAGGAGGAGAGATGACAAGAGAAAGGAGTGAGAGGATGAGAGATGAAAAGAGAAAGGAGAGAGAGGAGGAGAGATGAAAAGAGAAAGGAGAGAGAGGATGAGAGATGAAAAGAGAAAGTAGAGAGAGGATGAGAGATGAAAAGAGAAAGGAGAGAGAGGAGGAGAGATGAAAAGAGAAAGGAGAGAGAGGAGGAGAGATGAAAAGAGAAAAGAGTGAGAGGATATAAAGAGTGAGAGGTTAATATAGACCGTATACGTGGTTAATATAGACCGTATACATGGTTAATATAGACCGTACACGTGGTTAAAATAGACCGTATACATGGTTAATATAGACCGTATACATGGTTAACATAGACCGTATACATGGTTAATATAGACCGTATACGTGGTTAATATAGACCGTATACATGGTTAATATAGACCGTATACATGGTTAATATAGACCGTACACGTGGTTAATATAGACCGTATACATGGTTAATATAGACCGTATACATGGTTAATATAGACCGTACACGTGGTTAATATAGACCGTATACATGGTTAATATAGACCGTATACATGGTTAATATAGACCGTACACGTGGTTAATATACACCGTATACATGGTTAATATAGACCGTACACGTGGTTAATATAGACCGTATACATGGTTAATATAGACCGTATACATGGTTAATATAGACCGTATACATGGTTAATATAGACCGTATACATGGTTAATATAGACCGTATACATGGTTAATATAGACCGTACACGTGGTTAATATAGACCGTATACATGGTTAATATAGACCGTATACGTGGTTAATATAGACCGTATACATGGTTAATATAGACCGTACACGTGGTTAAAATAGACCGTATACATGGTTAATATAGACCGTATACGTGGTTAATATAGACCGTATACATGGTTAATATAGACCGTATACATGGTTAATATACACCGCATACATGGTTAATATAGACCGTACATGTGGTTAATATAGACCGTATACATGGTTAATATAGACCGTATACATGGTTAATATAGACCGTATACATGGTTAATATAGACCGTATACATGGTTAATATAGACCGTACACGTGGTTAATATAGACCGTATACATGGTTAATATAGACCGTACACGTGGTTAATATAGACCGTATACATGGTTAATATAGACCGTATACATGGTTAATATAGACCGTACACGTGGTTAATATAGACCGTATACATGGTTAATATAGACCGTATACATGGTTAATATAGACCGTACACGTGGTTAATATAGACCGTATACATGGTTAATATAGACCGTATACATGGTTAATATAGACCGTACACGTGGTTAATATAGACCGTATACATGGTTAATATAGACCGTATACATGGTTAATATAGACCGTACACATGGTTAATATAGACCGTATACATGGTTAATATAGACCGGATACATGGTTAATATAGACCGTATACATGGTTAATATAGACCGTACACGTGGTTAATATAGACCGTATACATGGTTAATATAGACCGTATACATGGTTAATATAGACCGTACACATGGTTAATATAGACCGTATACATGGTTAATATAGACCGTATACATGGTTAATATAGACCGTATACGTGGTTAATATAGACCGTATACGTGGTTAATATAGACCGTATACGTGGTTAATATAGACCGTATACGTGGTTAATATAGACCGTATACGTGGTTAATATAGACCGTATACATGGTTAATATAGACCGTATACATGGTTAATATTTCCCATTTACCTCTGCTAGATCAGATTTATCAATAAAAGCGCTACTTGTTTTTTTTATGTGATTTTTGTCAATAAAAATTAATTATAATCAAGACATGGGTGAAATAAATCGTGTTTATCTTGAACAAATATAAATGAAACAATGTTTTCTTTACTATTTATGTTTATTACTTTGAACTGAACAAATTGGCAGGACAAATTTTACATTTATAATTTACATAAAATACTGTATGTATCAAGTTTCAGGTAAGACCCAAGTGCAGACTGTGTTGAAGTAACAATGTTTATTGTAACAACAGGGGCAGGCAAATGACAGGTCAAGGCAGGCAGAGGTCGATAATCCAGAGTAGAAGCAAAAGTACCGGACGGCAGGCAGGCTCAGGGGCAGGCAGAGTGGTCAGGCAGGCAGGCTCAGAGTCAGGACAGGCAAAAGTCAAAACCAGGAGGACGAGAAAAGAGAGACTGGGGAAAAAACAGGAGCTGAGAAAAATCTGGTTGACTTCAACAAACAAGACGAACTGGCACAGACAGACAGAAAACACAGGTATAAATACCCAGGGGATAAGTAGGGAAGGTGGGAGACAGCTGGAGGGGGTGGAGACAAGCACAAGGACAGGTGAAACAAATCAGGGCGTGACAAAATGAGCCCCAAAGAACACAAATTAAGGTCGGTCTACACACCACATGAGGGACAGAGTTTTACTGTGTGTGTGTGTTGCAAATGTATATCTTCCACTTTATGCATGTGTACTGTGTCTTCCTGTCCTTCTTGGGTCCACACACATCACAGCGCTTCTTGTTGTTGCTACCGGCTGCAATCTAGAATGATGAAAACACTTAGTTCAGGAATTTTACTAACATCTCAATCACTCACATATATAGTTACAACAGGCCAAGGTAGGAGAGTCAGACACACACACACACACACACACACACACACACACACACACACACACACACACACACACACACACACACACACACACACACACACACACACACACACACACACACACACACACACACACACACACACACACTTACCTCCGGTATTGGAGTTGTTGGTTCTGTGGGTAGGGCGGATGGGGCACCAGCATCCTCCTGAATCCTCCTCACGATGGCTGCAGAAGCTGGGGTCCTTGAGATATGTTGCCTCTGGATTTGAGGTCTCACCAATGTCTTGCCCAGCTCCTCGAGAAAGAGCCTTCTCCTCTGGAGCTTCCCTCTGTTCCAATCTGGGTTCAACGCCGTCCTGATGACAAACGCGTTCTACGCCGAGATGTCCAAGAAGTGGCCAGCGTAGGGCTTTTCTTTTGCAGCTGTAGCCAGTCACCAGCTTGTCTAAATTGTCCACCCCTCATTTTGCGGCATTGTAATCCATTATGATTTCTGGTTTGTGATGTTCCTGGCAAGATTCTCCCATCCCTATGCAGTGTACTCATGAGTACCACATTTTAGGCTTTCTTTGGTACGTAGGACACTAGGGATGTGTCGGCAGTGAACACGAACCTAGAGGAATTGATAGGCCTGTTCTGTGTATTCAACAGCTGAGGTGGGAGCTCTGGCTTGTTTTTTCGTACTGTTCCTACCATCGTCAGCTTCCTCTTGAGGAGCTCCAGTCCCAGCTTGGGCGAAGTAAATAAGTTATTGCATGTGATGTTGTGGCCACAGAGTCCCTATGTCACGTCCAGGACAACCTGCATCCCTTGGTTCTTCTCAGGGTCTCCTCCATCTGGCTTCCCCGTATACACTTGCAAGTTCCACGCATATGATGAAGCAGCATCACAGGCTGCCCAGATCTTGATTCCATATTTTGCAGGTTTATATTGTACTGTCTGAAGGGGCAGCGACCTGCTCATCAACAGTAACGCTGGGCCCAGGGTTGTAAAACAGGGGAAGGCGGTCAACCCACTTGTCCCACACTGACCTGATTGCAGCTAGCTTGTCTCTCTGCCACCGAGCTGGTCTGGTGTCTCAGTTATTGAAGCGGATAATCCTGGAAATAATGTGGAAGTTTTCCAGAGACATTGTTGCACTGAAAAGTTCTCTGCCAGTTTCTGCATCCCACAGGGATTCTGTAGATTCCCCATTGGATCTGAAAACACCAGCACGGATAAGAACCCCAAAGTATGCATGTAAATGAGTTTGGTCCATCTCCTTTCATCTCTCTCCAAAAACACGCCTCACTACAAATTAGTGCAGTCCAGAATGATTTTCTGGATGGTGTCTGGGATGAACAGTTCAATAGAAGACTTTATGTCCTGCACATGAGTATTCACGATCCGCGTCGGCCCTGGTTGCATCCTCATCACATTGGCAGCCATGCGGGGTGGCTTATTCCGTGGGCAAGAACACCATTCAATTTCACAATTTTTTGACATCCATATTTCTCCTCCTGCAGGCTGCTGATGAGCTGGCTGCTGACGGGCTGGTCCTGGAGCTGGTTGCTGACGGGCTGTTCCTGGGGCTGGCTGAGGGTCAATCTCATCCTCTTCTTCCAACTCACTGTCTGACTCCGAATTGACAGAGACATGATCCTCATATTCTGAAAATTCTTCATCTGCAAAAGTTGAAGACGCTTCTTCCACACTAGCTTCTCTCCCTGCAAAAGTTATTTGTAAGGCCCTATGAGCAGATATTATTTTTGCCATTCTGATTGATTGTGGTAAAGAGCCACACATGCAAAGCTATTTATTTGTTGTGTCCCTCCCCCAATTTGCACCTGGCTGGCATAGAGTGTGGGAAAATACTGCGTTTTTTACAAAGTATCAAAATAATGTATTGTAATAATGTATTGTAATAACATTGTGCAGGTTCCCGCAAGACATTGTGTAGTTTCACACACTACAAAGGGTAAAAAGTGCGAGAAAAGCGGGAGACAGACAGGTTATTGGTGCTATGTTGAAACAACAGGCCCAGGGAGGAGGAAGACAGAGTGAAGGCACACAACAAACCTTTTTGTTTCATTTTTACTTGTTTTCACACACACACACACACACTTTTATTACCCTCGGTCCAGTGGACCCGAACACCTCAGATGTAATATACATATGTAGTGTGTACTCAATGAAAATGTGTTTTTTTTACATGTTCTTCTGTAACGGTCGTCGTATGTAGAAAGACCAAGGCGCAGCGGGTTGAGTGCTCATATGAACTTTTATTAGAACACTGAAAAAACTAAACAAGAAAACGAACGAACAGTAATGCAGGCTACACACACAGCTATGCAAAAACAACTTCCCACAAAACCCATTACAAAAAAAAGAACCTCTATATAGGACCTTCAATCAGAGGCAACGAAGAACAGCTGCCTCCAATTGAAGGTCAAACCAATAACCCTAAACATAGAACTAGAAAGACTAGACCAGAACATAGAAATATACTAACATAGAACATAACCAAAAACCCCGGAACACTCTAAACAAACACCCCTCTACATAAACGCATGGCCCAACAAACCCGGAAACACTCTAAACAAACACCCCCTGCCACGTCCTGACCAAACTAATATAACAAATAACCCCTTTACTGGTCAGGACCTGACATCTTCACAGAAAATGAGCCAAGGACAATGAGTCTCAGGTTGAAAAATGATTCATTGTATCATTTTTCTTTTAGTAAACATTGAAAACGGTTCCCACAGACCCGAACACCACACAAGGGTTCATTTATTTGTGTGTCTCAATAGGATTCTCGTCTTTCTTCCTTACCCTCTGTTTCCTCGAGGGAACGGCAAAAAATATTAGAAGCACACTTTGCTATGACACAACGTTGAAAACATTTGTGAGTTTGATTTGGTGACAAAGTCATGCATGCGTAGTTAAGTTCCTATGCAGCTACTGACAACGTTGAGGTGAACTACAAAAAAATGGTCTAGGAACTGAAGTATAATATGTAGATCATATAAAGTAATATCATTCAGTGCCATACTAACTACTGGAATAATACAGTACCCCTTACAACAACACATTTACTGTAAGCTAATGTTGATGGATCAAACAGGAAAACGGCATCTATGCTATTAAATACCTTAAACATCTATAAAGCAATAACAAAAGTATTTAATAAAGTTGAATTCACTAATCATTCAATATTGAATAATGAAGTAAATTAAATACTGTGGAACTGGTATGATGCAGTGTTTCATCCTCTTTTCCACAAGGTAATTAAGTTCAAAGTAGAGTTGAGGTCCTGTGTAAGTGGTGTACAAAGTAGAGTTGAGGTGATGTGTAAGTGTTGTGCAAAGTAGAGTTGAGGTCCTGTGTAAGTGGTGTACAAAGTAGAGTTGAGGTGCTGTGTAAGTGCTGTACAAAGTAGAGTTGAGGTGCTGTGTAAGTGCTGTGCAAAGTAGAGTTGAGGTGATGTGTAAGTGGTGTACAAAGTAGAGTTGAGGTGCTGTGTAAGTGCTGTACAAAGTAGAGTTGAGGTGATGTGTAAGTGCTGTACAAAGTAGAGTTGAGGTGCTGTGTAAGTGCTGTACAAAGTAGAGTTGAGGTGATGTGTAAGTGCTGTACAAAGTAGAGTTGAGGTGCTGTGTAAGTGCTGTACAAAGTAGACTTGAGGTGATGTGTAAGTGCTGTACAAAGTAGAGTTGAGGTGATGTGTAAGTGCTGTATACAAAGTAGAGTTGAGGTGATGTGTAAGTGGTGTACAAAGTAGACTTGGGGTGATGTGTAAGTGCTGTACAAAGTAGAGTTGAGGTGCTGTGTAAGTGCTGTACAAAGTAGAGTTGAGGTGCTGTGTAAGTGCTGTACAAAGTAGAGTTGAGGTGATGTGTAAGTGCTGTACAAAGTAGAGTTGAGGTGCTGTGTAAGTGCTGTACAAAGTAGACTTGAGGTGATGTGTAAGTGCTGTATACAAAGTAGAGTTGAGGTGATGTGTAAGTGGTGTACAAAGTAGACTTGAGGTCCTGTGTAAGTGCTGTACAAACTTCCTGCTCACTGTCAAAATTCCATCAAACAGGAGAAGCTGTGTAAACGATCATCACATTGTTACAAGACAGTTTAAATGTCTGCATTTTGTGTATTGGTTTGGCTTAGGTAATTACTATGGTGTAAAGAAACAGAGGCACAGCCTACATTCTGAACCAGTGATAACATCAAATAGTAAAAGCTAAGCAAACAATTTTAGACCATTCTGATAACACAATACAAATACTGTACAGCTCTTACGTCTGCGTTTAAAGCTCTTACGTCTGCGTTTAAAGCTCTTAGGTCTGTGTTTAAAGCCTGTGTTTAAAGCTCTTGCGTCTGTGTTTAAAGCTCTAACGTCTGTGTTTAAAGCCTGTGTTTAAAGCTCTTGCATCTGTGTTTAAAGCTCTTACGTCTGTGTTTAAAGCCTGTGTTTAAAGCCTGTGTTTAAAGCTCTTACGTCTGTGTTTAAAGCCTGTGTTTAAAGCTCTTGCATCTGTGTTTAAAGCTCTTACGTCTGTGTTTAAAGCCTGTGTTTAAAGCTCTTACGTCTGTGTTTAAAGCGTTTAAAGCTCTTGAGTCTGCTTTCCCCCCTCAGTTCTAGGTAATTCAACCACTACAGTAAAGTAGTACAGTGCATAGCTAGCCCCTCTCCTCCCCAGCAATGCTTCCGCTATAGGTCCTGGGTGAAAGAAGGAGAGGATTTCTGGGTCAGCAGCTTGCCTGCCGTTTCTGCACACACAGCACTCCCAGACCTCACCAGCTGTTTTCTCTCACTCTCTCGTAATCTTTCTCTACCTCTCTCTCTCTTTCACTACCTCTCCCTCAGTCTCCCTATCTCCACCAGATGCTAGCCTGCGGCTAAAGGAAAATAAAGCTAAATAAACCTTTTTGTAAACCTTTCTTCACCCCCCTTTTCTTCAGTGTAATAATATTTGCTTGTATAGAGGTAGAGATATAGGATCACAGGGAACTCTACCAAGCATACAAATATTGTGTAATTAGATTGTATTGATCATTAGGAATGAGAGAGCAAAGGGGAGCTAAAGAAGAGACGGACTGAGAGGGAGGGAGGAAGTCAGCGGCAGGCAGCAGAGGGAGAAAGCGATGATCACTCGGCGAGAGATAAGCAAAGTAATCACTCGTTAGTGAGCTACCCCCGATGCTACTAATTGCCACAGTATAACCTTGGGTTTGAGAGAGGGAACGAGAAAGCGAGTGAGTGAAGTGAGAGAGAGAGAGAGAGAGAGAGAGAGAGAGAGAGAGAGAGAGAGAGGAAGAGCTCTGTCAGAGAGAGTGAGGGAAAGTGGGAAGTGTTATAATGCTTTGTAACGTCATCATACTGCATACAGTATGTCTGCACTGTAGGATTTAAGTTAGTATTATCATTTTCTATCATCAAGATATCATGGACTGGACCAAGCCTTTATTACCATACCAATAAACAGAGAGGCTCTTGGCAGGGCATCGCTGATCAAAAGTAGACATCCCATTTAGCTGTATGTCACTAAGGCCTTTATCTACACATCAAGACCTTTCTCCTTTCCAAGGATATCAGTAAACATATGAGGTGCAACCATGCAAGATACAATCTCTCCTTATGAATATGGATTGGTATGTGTGGGGGTGGGTGGGTGAGACATGTTGGTGTAATTAGCATTTAAATATGTTCCCAATAACTGACGAACGTGTTACTGTCAGTCTGCGTGGCAATGAACTCCAAACCAATCTCAATCAGTGTGTGTCTGGGTGGTGCTGAATTCATCTCAGAATGTTCCCCAGTCCTGCAGACCCCTTCACTCTTTAAATAACAGAAACTCAGTGCTGAGCATTATGGATTCACAGAGGTCACACACACACACACACTTAAAGTTGTTAGGCAAACTTTACTCAATAAATGGGAGACAAGAGGTAAGCATATGGATTTACAGATAGAGGTCAGACACACAAACACACTCTCTCTCTCTCACACACACACAGTGCTGAGGGCAGTTTCACTTTTAAAATAAGCCAGGCAAATAACCAGATCTATAGAGGTCACACACGCATGCACGCACGCATGCACGCACACACACACACACACACACGCACACACACACACACACACACACACACACACACACACACACACACACACACACACACAGTGAGAACAGAAAGATAGGAGCCCTCAAGGCTACACTAGGGGGCCACTTGAATTCAATAAACAAGAGATCAGGGACTTCAAGCGAATATTATAATTTCACACACATGCTTTGAACTGTGCCTGGTGAAAAATGTTAAGCTTTCAATACGCCCTTGAATATACAGTACAGACAGTCAAGTAAAACATCACATGGGAACTGTTAACGGCAGCATTTGCTCCTAACACATCTCATATACCCTGATGAAGACAGCTTGTCTGTTGAAATGTTGGATATTAAATTATTAAATCTGAGCTCCTAGAGTGTGCGGCTCTCCTTTCATTTTTCAAACAGGTGTGCATTTCATTCGCCTCCAGCAGATCACAAGCAACAGAATGTCTCAATATTCACTCAGAATCAGTGGAGGCTGGTGACTTGAAAATGGAGGAGGATGGGAGACCCACGGTATAGGCCCGGAACGCACGGAGACGTCAAAAACCGACAAAGAGTTATTATTTAACTTAAAGCATTTAATAAAGACATTTATAATACACTATTATGGGGAATGAGGATGAGAGGGCTACTTACAGTGTTGGGAAGGGAAAATTGACAGGGGTGCTCACAGTGCTGGGAGAGAAAACATTCAATGTGCCAGTGGATGAGAGGGCACATGAGACGTGGCTTCAGTTGATGTCAGGAGAGAGTTGACGATGCTAGTGGAGTGGTCATCACCTCTTAATCAGGGAGCAGGAGGGGACTTGGCTGGAAATACAAATAGCAGATACATTCCATTACAGCTGTGACATTGTAGGTTTGAACAACAAGTTTCTCCATGAAGTTAAACTCAGACATCTCAAAACTCACAGTCAAACACAGACTGCGCATCTCGCCCACTTCACACATCAAAGTATCCCAAGAAACGTTCCTGAATAAATTCCTGATCATCCACATACCTGACGATAACTGACTGGTGGCACCATAGGTCCCAGACCAGTGGGAAAGTGTTTACCCCCTGGGGCCTGGAGTTGTTCCTTATCTGTTAACCTAACCAGGAAAACTACGGACCCTCTAAAATATGACAGTGATTAATCAATGGGGATGAAAACCCTGCCAAACTGCAGCAACCTTATACTTATATCATATGAATTACATTTAGACGAGATTAGGAGGGAGATTCCCTCTACCCAGACACAGAGACAACATTCTGGTAGACAATAGAACTCACAGGGCTGAGCTTGCTTTGTGCGTGTTTGCATCATGCAGGCCTATGCAGCTGTAGGCCTTATAAAACATTAACTCACATCTGTCATCACTATTATGTTGATTGATTCATTCCAGTTAATAATTTTAGATTGAAAACACATATTCGAATATAATCTTTTTTTTATCACATTCACATTTTCTCCGGACACACAAATGGACAATAAATCCATAACGTTACCAATTAGTTACCCTGACCAGATGAACAGGGCGCATAGGCTGTATGCAGCTGCTCTTATTAGGAGCCTACAGTTGATCACACTGAAAATGCGACTAGTTTTCAGCATGTCAGATCGCTAACGTTAAGGTGTAGCCGAGGCTGCTGTAACATTTATGTAATGAGTTGTTGCTTGTGTCTGTCCGGAGTGATTATATGTTATCTTTGCTAAATAAATACCAGAGGAAAGTGGAAAGCCTACTTGAGCGCACGAGAGAAAATGCACTGCGTCAACCTCTCTCTTTAATCTAACTTTTAATGGATGATGCAATGGAAGCTTTCAAATCATTCTGAATTGATTTCGACATCCCAGAAGAGACAGTAGAAAGTTCCACATGTTCAGCAAGTAAAGCCTCGTAACGCGCAATTACCGCTGCAAGCTCCTTGTTGTTGCACTTGTTAGCGGAACTTTCCCTCTCGATGTGTGTCCTCTAAAAGCCAATGCTTGCATGCCCAAAAACGCAGTGGTTTTGATAAACCGCTTGAGAACATCCCTGTTTCTTCTTACTTTCTTGTCGTGTTGCGCCGTTAGAATGCGCAGACCTTCGTCATGATCGATGCGGCTTTTTCCCAGAAGCTTGAATCTGAAGTGGGCATTTATGCTCCCTGCTTTTGTTTTATCCGTTTAGCTGAAAGATCAATGTTCTTCAAGTCACTGTACCCGTCTTTCGCCCAAGGTTCAGTCTTTCCAAAAAGCAGGCAAGGCCAGCAATTGAGGCAGCTTGATAAAAGGCTCCCTGTTAACCAGCTATACTTTTGATACCAGTTGGTATTGAACTCCCTCACCTTTTCATCCTTCTTCATGAAACTGATCTCAGGCAGAGGTCAACGCTCGGTTTTAATTCGCACCTTTTCCGTGTACACCAGAGAATGAATGGGGTTCTTCAACAAAAAGTCAACAACATTTGCTGTAGTGTTGGCAGTGAAAACTGCACACTCGAGCTGGTAATTTAGCTAGCTAGCTTCCTCTACTTGCTACTGAAGTTAGAATGGCAAATTTAAATAAATTGCACTAACTGGACACAAAAATAAAGATATAAAAACAAAAAAACTATTTATAATCGACCTCCTCAGTCTCCTGTAATTTGAAAAAACTAATTTGAATTGAATAATATCCCAAAAATGCTCAATTATCATTTTTAAATCTCTATCCAATACTTTCACCAAGCTTCTCAATGCATATAACCAATCGCCTGTCACGTTCACTGTCCTCAAACTCCCTGTCATAGATCAGCCAAGGTAATTCCACATACTTTATTGAAGAAAAACCAAACAAAACAATAAACAGGTAAAACAGAAAGAACCGTGACGCTCTGGGGCTGCTCAAAGGCAGCTGCACAAAAACAAGATCCCACAACTCAAGGAAAGAAAAAGGGCTGACTAAGTATGGTTCCCAATCAGAGACAACGATAGACAGCTGCCTCTGATTGGAAACCATACCTGGCCAAAACATAGAAATAAACTACATAGAATGCCCACCCCATATCACACCCTGACCTAACTAAACAGAGAAAAACGGCTCTCACAGGTCAGGGTGTGACACCGCCCCCATCATGCTTTGCGGCACAATCCTAAAACAACATACTGAAAAGCTTTGATTGGTTGGAGGTCATCCCCCGGATGTAGTCATAATTACCATGTAGATCTATGGAAGGGGATGAGGCCTACGAGCCTCCTAGGTTTTGTATTGAAGTCAATGATTGCAGTCCAAACACTTAAAAGACACCCTATCCCCTCAGCCGTCAAATGAAGTGGACACTTCTGATGACGTATCATGACGTCTGAGGAGTACTGTATACACTTGCAGGGCGAGGGGCGAGGGAGGAAGGAATGATTTTTAAATGGACCACCTTGGCAGGAAATTCGGCACTTGGTCATCTCGCAATGATTGTGTTTTCAGCCACTGATAGCTTGTGGGTGCTTTATATGCGCTACAGTCAATTATTAGTGCATGTCTACTTATATTAAACATATAATTATTAATACATTCCCCTACTGTATGATAGCTAGCAAATTAATTAGCTAACTAACATTAGCCTGCCTAGCTGGAACTGAAGAAGAAGGAACATGTTTTATTTCTACAATTTCCAAAAGATAACCAAACAAAAACATATTTACTTTTTACGAGATGTGTTTGTGCCTTCATGTACATTAGTAGCACAATTTCTAGCTTATTTGCATACATTTTTACTTACACTTGTATGTGGACTTCTCCATTGATGTTGTTTTAAAGTTTTCGCTGACTTTTCTTAGCGGATGTACAATCGTCGCAAATTGAATTATGGGGATTTTCAGGCCCCAGAGTGAACATAATTGTACACTCGGGGGCTTATAGGGGGCTTATATTGGAAACTTCCCTTGCTTTGCTAATCATTTGGACTGCCCTCCAAGTGGTGACGGGGATTCCCTCCAAAGGCGAGGGTAAGTGGACAAGGGTGTGTCTTTTATGAGTTTGTACAGCAGCCAATGTACCCAGAGGAGGACAGAATCTAGCTGGCTACACCATGGTGCTATACCAGAGGGTGCTGTTGAAGTTACTATTGACCATTGCAAAACAGTGTGATTTTAATCAATTATTTGGTGACATATGAATATGTTTAGTATAGTTTTATCTAAAAATGATAACTTTTTTAGTGTTTCACCATTTGTATTATTATGAATTTCACTGAAGGGGGATGGTCCTCCCCTTCCTCCTCTGAGGAGCCTCCACTGCTCAGAATACTATTTACAAAACTGCTTCTTAAATTGCATGGCCAGTACATTGGTTCATAGAAAGTAGTGTCCAATAACAGATAGAAAGACATAGGGGTAGGGATTTTTGACTGGGGTTTGAGGGTCAAAGCTTTCTGGCCATGGCGTGGAATGGACAGATATGATGGACAGATATACGATAGCCATTACCATGGAGATAGGATGTGAAATGGAGTTGTCATCACAGAAATGGACATAAATCATAACCATAACCATGGAAATGGAGAGGGACTTTAAACTGTAACCACGGAAATGAACAAGGTTGCAGCAACTATAGAATTTACAGGGACAGGGAGTTGGTAACCATAGAAACGGACACTGATTGTGTCCATAACCATAGAAATGGATATAGATTGTGTCCATAAGCATAGAAATGGAGCTAAATTGAATGCAACAGAAGTTAGTGAACATACTGTGGTCCAGCTGCACCTCTACCATCGCTGTGACGAGGAAACATGGGCTGTGTCGACAAACCCATACTTCCTCTGACCTTGTTTCCTCAATTCCTTTCAAAGCACATTGGAGGAGTTCAATCCAAGGTCCTTGAGGAAACCAGGTTGGAGGAAGCAAAGGGTTGACATTTTAAAGCACACCCATTGAAAGCACAGGAAGTAGTGCTGTGACTGACAGCTTCCCACAGAGAAGAGCGAATGAACACTAACGCAGAGAGAGAGAGAGAATCCTCCCTAATCTATTCCCTCTCAGCAGATCTCCCAACCAAAGCCATTAGCCCAGAGCCAGCAGGATGACGAGCTGTCAGCGACCCAATGAAAAAGATTTCAGAGATGTCATCCAGCCAATAAGGTCGCATTAACCAGTCCACAGACAAATTATCCCCAGAGCCCAGACTGTCACATTTCCCCCCAGAGACACATAGGTCCTGTCCAAAATGGCCCCCTATTGGGCTCTGGTCTGAAATAGTGTTAAGTAGGGAATAGGGTCACAGCCTATTTGGGATGCACACTTCCTGTCAATGGCAGGTTATAAACGGATTATGAGCATTATGACACACACACACACACACACACACACACACACACACACACACACACACACACACACACACACACGAGAAGGCACTGGCACACCCATACAGGCAATTCCACAAACATTGGAATCCTTTAGTTGGATCCTCTGAGGATCTTACCACTTTACAGGGTATGCTACATGCTTGAATGAATGAGTTCTTATGAGTCATTGATTCAACTTCAATCATTCTGATGGTAAGATTAACAAAAACAATGTACTGTACATCATCACAAACATACACACAGTCCAAACACGTTTCACTGTAAAAAACTACAGTGAAAATATCTAGTTTCTATCTAGTTGTTTTAATTAAATATTATTTAGTTACTGGTTCCACAGGCTTTTTTTGATTACTACATTTTTCGGTCAAAGTGTTACCTGAACTTAACATTTTAAGTTGGCCCAAACCTAGCTCCAACATGAGAAATTGTAGGTAAACATTTATAATTATGTTTTTACTCAAATGTTGATTGATACAGAGATTATTACTTGGACATTTTACCTGAAATCAAGGCTGTGGGCCTATTACACACAGTGCTTTCCACTTACATATTTGATGTACATGATTACATTGTTCATGTACACAATAACTATTATTCAACACATCCTCACCTGGGATTTGAACTCACAACCGCTTGGTTTACAGCATCCCAAACTTCCTGCTACGCCACCATGTCTGAGAAAATAGCTGATTTCACCTGTATTTCTACCCTTTGCATGTCAAAGTAAATCTGAACTCTGTTAAAAGTACACTCAAGAAAAGGATTGTATTAATCATAGTGATTAAGGAGTACCATTAAAACATAGTAATATGACCCAGCAACATTAGACAACAAACTAAACCTGCTGTAAGAAGTCAATCAAATCAATGATGAGCCAATAGTCAGATTCATTGATAATTGTCACAGACATGGTGGACGAGCAGGAAGCTCAGGAGCCCATGAACCAAGAAAGTACGTTCAAATCCCTGCTGAGGACATGTTTGAATAATAAATACTGTATCAAGTATGTTTAGTATAGTATAATTCTAGTTGAGCAAACACATCATTTTTCTCAAGTTGGAGCTAAGTTTGGGCCAAGTCATTGTTTTGTTGTTCAGGTAACACTTGGACTGAAAAGTTGAGTAAACAAAAATAACGCTGTGGAACCAGTTAGTTGAAACAACTCGATTTTTTCTGGTGTAACTGTGATGCAGTTACATCCCAGTTGTGATCATGGCATTTATATTTGCCTTTCCCTGAGATGTGTCAGGCCTCTGGCTGGGGATCTAGCTGTGTGTGTGTGTGTGTGTGTGTGTGTGTGTGTGTGTGTGTGTGTGTGTGTGTGTGTGTGTGTGTGTGTGTGTGTGTGTGTGTGTGTGTGTGTGTGTGTGTGTGTGTGTGTGTGTGTGTGTGTGTGTGTGTGTGTGTGTCTATAGAATGGCAATCAGATTCACAGTGACATTTGTGTGGGATATGTGCTTTTTAGAGAGCCCCTGCAGGGTAGAGAGGGCATGCCCCCCCATGCCAACCAATGTCAGGCTACTCTACCCAGGCACTCTGCACCCTGACAATAAGCACAGGAGACAGGCAGGGCCACGTGCCTGAACACATTACACCACCTGACACACACACACACACACACTGCACTTCAACTCCTGACACACACATTACACTTTAATACCTGACTGACTACACATACACACACAAAAACACACAAACACACATTGCAATTGAATGCCTAAGACTACAAACACATACAGTCCCTAGTCACAAGGGACTGTCTTCCTGCTCTTCTGACAGCTAAGCATTTCCCAGCAATGTGCACACACAGATTACCCCTCTTATGAACCCACTTGTCTAACATAGTACATTATATAGATGAGCACACAGACACATACACACACTCTCTCCTTTAAACCACATTAGATTACACAGCTGACTGGATGGAGGAGCGCACACACACACACACAAACACACACACGACCACATTAAATTATACAGCTGTGTGCATAGCCCTGCAAAAGGCCATCTGGGCTCTCTGTGTTTCAACCTAATTTGCTGCACAGGCTGCATGCTCTAAAGTGTCGTGAACGCTGCATGTGCTAGTGTGATGAACGCTGTACGTGCACAATGTCTATGATTTGCAAGTGGCCCACAAGGCCTTACTGCTGGTTCCATACAGATGTAGGATCTTAATTTGAGCCAGTTTACTACAGCAGGAAAATAATCCTGCAGCAATAGGAAATGTGAATTATTATGTGGATTATAATTAGTGGACATTTTTTTGTAGGGGTTGATACATTTTTCATTAGGGCAAATCAAGTCTGACATTTTAAACTGGACATTTCAAACTTTGGAATACTTTTGAAAGCTTGAATAATACACTACAAGTTTGTATTTCTCAGCAACAGAAGAGTGATCAAATTAAGATCCTACATCTGTATGACACCATATATGACGTCACCAAGGATCAGAGTAATGCTGAATTCTAAATCAACTACCAGACCTTGCAGGACACTCCTGTACAACTGCTGTCTCTCACAGGTTTAAGTAATGCTTCTTCACCTTGCCTTCTGATTGACTGACTGGAAATTCTGCCATATTGCTAACACCTATCCAACAGTTTCCGATCTACAGGAGTGCTCATGGGGGTAGAGGCTAGGAGTCGCTTAGGAATTCAGTGTACTCTATGACTACAAATGATCAGGTAGTCAGGTAGGAGAACGTCAGAGCGAGAGAGAGAGAGAGAGAGCAAGAAGGGCTTTCTATGCCATCAAAAGGAACATAAAATCTGACATACCAATTAGGATCTGGCTAAAAATACTTGAATCAGTTATAGAACCCATTGCCCTTTATGGTTATGAGGTCTGGGGTCCGCCAACCAATAATTCACAAAATGGGACAAACATCAAATTGAGACTCTGCATGCAGAATTCTGCAAAAATTACCTCTGTGTACAACGTAAAACACCAAATAATGCATGCAAAGCAGAATTAGGTAATACGCTAATGGTCAGAATCCAGAAAAGAGCTGTTAAATTCCACAACCACCTCAAAGGAAGCAATTCCCAAACCATCCATAACAAAGCCATCACCTACAGAGAGATGAACCTGGAGAAGTCTGCAAGCTGGTCCTGGGGCTCTGTTCACAAACACAAACAGACCCCACAGAGCCCCAGGACACCAACACAATTAGACCCAACCAAATCATGAGAAAACAAAACGATAATTACTTCACACATCGGAAAGAATTTACAAAATCACTGAGCAAACTAGAATGCTTTTTGGCCCTAAACAGAGAGTACACAGTGGCAGAATACCTGACCACTGTGACTGACCCAAACTTAAGGAAAACTTTGGATATGTACAGACTCAGTGAGCATAGCCTTGCTATTGAGAAAGGCCGCCTTTGGCAGACCTGGCTCTCAAGAGAAGACAGGCTATGTGCGCACTGCCCACAAAATGAGGTGGAATCTGAACTGCACTTCCTAACCTCCTGTCAAATGTATGACCATATTAGAAACATGTATTCCCTCAGATTACACAGATCCACAAAGAATTTGAAAATCAACCCAATTTTTATAAACTCACATATCTACTGGGTGAAATACCACAGTGTACCATCACAGCAGCAAGATTTGTAACCTGTTACCACAAGGACAACCAGTGAAGAACAAACACCATTGTAAATACAACCCATATTTATGTTTATTTATTTTCCCTTTTGTACTTTAATTATTTGTACATTTGTATTGTTATTTTCACTTTTGTTTATTATCTATTTCACTTGCTTTGGTAATGTAGATAGAGAGAGAGAGAGAAAGGATAGAGAGAGAGAGGAGAGGAGAGAGAGAGAGAGGAGAGAGAGAGAGAGAGAGAAAGAGAGAGAGATGATGGTATTGTATATAAACCTCTTCCTCTGCCATAGTGCGACAGTCATTGAAACACATGGGGAGTGATATACACACAGACTGATACACAGAGCATGTCACAAACACACACTCCTGTGCATGCTGTCTCATAGGGAGTGATATACACACAGACTGATACACAGAGCATGTCACAAACACACACCCGTGCATGCTGTCTCACACACACACATACATACACACACACAAGGGTGCCATGTGCCCTGGAAATCTGTGGGGGCACAAAGTATGTGAGGTTGGCTTGGGGACTAGTCCCTCATCTGGAAGTTGAAGAACTTTGCATTTTAAAAACCTGAAACAGCTTTTTCCCACAATCTAGAGCCATAATCGTTACGCTATGTTCAAAATATGTTAATTTTTCAGCATCTCTAAACATACCTCTTGATCTGTCTGTATCCTCCTGACTGGTGGTTCTTATTATAAAGAAACTAAATATGCTTCTCTGCATCTCTGCTAAAATCTGGGTAAAAGATTGAAAGGAATGTGAGTCTTATTCAGTTCATTTAGTTATTGCTTGCTATTATAAAGTCTACCAACACTGCCAGCAGGCAGGCCAGCTAAGATAGTTAGACAAGCCAGCTACTCTAACTTGATTGATAGCCTACAATGTCTTCTTGGTAGCTAGTTTTGAGGTTGGGAGATTGGGAACCTAGGTTGGGAGATTGGGAACCTAGGTTGGGAGATTGGGAACCTAGGTTGGGAGATTGGGAACCTAGGTTGTGAGATTGGGAACCTAGGTTGGGAGATTGGGAACCTAGGTTGGGAGATTGGGAACCTAGGTTGGGAGATTGGGAACCTAGGTTGGGAGATTGGGAACCTAGGTTGTATGATTGGGAACCTAGGTTGGGAGATTGGGAACCTAGGTTGGGATATTGGGAACCTAGGTTGGGAGATTGGGAACCTAGGTTGTGAGATTGGGAACCTAGGTTGGGACATTGGGAACCTAGGTTGGGAGATTGGGAACCTAGGTTGGGAGATTGGGAACCTAGGTTGGGAGATTGGGAACCTAGGTTGGGAGATTGGGAACCTAGGTTGTGAGATTGGGAACCTAGGTTGTGAGATTGGGAACCTAGGTTGGGATATTGGGAACCTAGGTTGGGAGATTGGAAACCTAGGTTGGGAGATTGGGAACCTAGGTTGGGAGATTGGGAACCTAGGTTGGGAGATTGGGAACCTAGGTTGTGAGATTGGGAACCTAGGTTGGGAGATTGGGAACCTAGGTTGGGAGATTGGGAACCGAGGTTGGGAGATTGGGAACCTAGGTTGGGAACCTAGGTTGGGAGATTGGGAACCTAGGTTGGGAGATTGGGAACCTAGGTTGGGAGATTGGGAACCTAGGTTGGGAGATTGGGAACCTAGGTTGGGATATTGGGAACCTAGGTTGGGAGATTGGGAACCTAGGTTGGGAGATTGGGAACCTAGGTTGGGAGATTGGGAACCTAGGTTGGGAGATTGGGAACCTAGGTTGGGAGATTGGGAACCTAGGTTGGGAGATTGGGAACCTAGGTTGGGAGATTGGGAACCTAGGTTGGGAGATTGGGAACCTAGGTTGGGAGATTGGGAACCTAGGTTGGGAGATTGGGAACCTAGGTTGGGAGATTGGGAACCTAGGTTGGGAGATTGGGAATTTAGGTTGGGAGATTGGGAACCTAGGTTGTGAGATTGGGGACCTAGGTTGTGAGATTGGGAACCTAGGTTGGGAGATTGGGAACTTAGGTTGGGAGATTGGGAACCTAGGTTGTGAGATTGGGAACCTAGGTTGGGAGATTGGGAACCTAGGTTGGGAGATTGGGAACCTAGGTTGGGAGATTGGGAACCTAGGTTGGGAGATTGGGAACCTAGGTTGGGAGATTGGGAACCTAGGTTGGGAGATTGGGAACCTAGGTTGGGAGATTGGGAACTTAGGTTGGGAGATTGGGAACCTAGGTTGGGAGATTGGGAACCTAGGTTGTGAGATTGGGAACCTAGGTTGGGAGATTGGGAACCTAGGTTGGGAGATTGGGAATTTAGGTTGGGAGATTGGGAACCTAGGTTGTGAGATTGGGGACCTAGGTTGTGAGATTGGGAACCTAGGTTGGGAGATTGGGAACTTAGGTTGGGAGATTGGGAACCTAGGTTGTGAGATTGGGAACCTAGGTTGGGAGATTGGGAACCTAGGTTGGGAACCTAGGTTGGGAACCTAGGTTGGGAGATTGGGAACCTAGGTTGGGAGATTGGGAACCTAGGTTGGGAGATTGGGAACCTAGGTTGTGAGATTGGGAACCTAGGTTGTGAGATTGGGAACCTAGGTTGGGAGATTGGGAACCTAGGTTGTGAGATTGGGAACCTAGGTTGTGAGATTGGGAACCTAGGTTGTGAGATTGGGAACCTAGGTTGGGAGATTGGGAACCTAGGTTGGGAACCTAGGTTGTGAGATTGGGAACCTAGGTTGGGAGATTGGGAACCTAGGTTGGGAGATTGGGAACCTAGGTTGGGAACCTAGGTTGTGAGATTGGGAACCTAGGTTGGGAGATTGGGAACCTAGGTTGGGAGATTGGGAACCTAGGTTGGGAGATTGGGAACCTAGGTTGGGAGATTGGAAACCTAGGTTGGGAGATTGGGAACCTAGGTTGGGAGATTGGGAACCTAGGTTGGGAGATTGGGAACCTAGGTTGGGAGATTGGGAACTTTCTAAAATAGGATCTACATTTGTTGCAGTTGTGTATTTGAGGTTTTAAAAGGTTTCTGAAGTTTGTATTTTCCACTTTGAAATTACAGACATGATTTTGCCTTACAAACAATTGATCAACCCCTAAAGAAATGTCCATTAATTATAATCCACATAATAATTCACATTTCCTATTGCTGCAGGATTATTTTCCTGATGTAGCAAACTGGCTCAAATTAAGATTCTACATCTGTAGGTGGCTAGTTGTATTACAGAGAAACAACAACAAAAATTAATTGTTATAATTTTTGAACAAATCTGAGGGGGCATGTACATCTGCACACACACACACACGCACACGCACACGCACACGCACACGCACACGCACACGCACACGCACACGCACACACACACACACACACACACACACACACACACACACATACACATACACATACACATACACACATAATCCCACAATGTGCTGTCATGGAATGTAAGGACATTATGGTTGACTCCCCTGTGCTATGACGGGGGCCCTAATCTTGAAATGTCAGCACGCCGCGGGGGCTAAAGCCAAAGAAATACCTAACAGGAGAGCATGACGCTAAGCTAACCCAAATCACAGCCCTGTCTAGAGCTCAGGTAGGGGGCTAATGCTATGGCTGTGCTTTACTGCTCATCCAGCTAACAGTAAACTGTGTTTGTACACATGCACGCACGCACACACACACACACACACACACACACACACACACACACACACACACACACACACACTGGCAAACAGCATTTTATAAAATAAGCATCGAATACAGACTACTTTTCATTGGTTGCTTATGGTTCCCTGGACTTGATAATCAGTTCATATTCTTTGCTCTATCGCTATGGGCCATGATCCTAACTTCATATATAGTGCAGTATGTACCAGTCTAATGCCATCATCTGCCATTGTGCCCTTGAGCAAGGCACTTACATAACCCCTAAACTGCTCCTGGGCGCTGCACTGCGGTTTGTGTCTGTGTCCCAAATAGCACCCTATTCCCTATATAGTGCACTACTTTTGACCAGGGCCTTATAGAACCCTATTCCCTATATAGTGCACTACATTTGACCAGGGCCCATAGGGCAACAGCTTGTGTAACTCACACGCTTACATAAAATAATGATGGAAAGTTTCCTTGGAATTCCTTGTTCAGGCTCTGCCTCTGACAACTGCATGAAACGAGCTCCGTAGCCGAGTGAACCGTAAAGGAACACATAAAGCATTCATAAAACATTTCTACCGCAACTCGACCACAGATAGGAATGTTAAACAGCTTGGGCCACCTTCCCGAGTGTAATGGAAATACTTAAGGCCTGACGACCTTGCTGACCAGGAGGGTTCAATTCTCATTTCACTCCCTATCAGGGTCAAGGGTGTGCATACACACAGATACTAAGACACATACACACCAACCTACACACAGACACACCAACCCACACACTGACACAAACAGACACACACACTGACACACACTGCGGTCGAGAGACTCTGGGACTAGAGAACCGTGTTCTCGCTCTCTCTCTCTTTTCCTAATCCTGGCAATTAGCAAGAATTAATTAATGATAAAACAGAAAAGTCTGAGGCAAAGAGCCTTGAAGATAGCGTTCTGCATGGTAAGCATTCAATTCCCCTCTCAAGGTCCTCAAGGTCCGCTGCTCCATGTCTGATCCACTGGCTGCTCAAGGAGGTTGGAAGAAAGACCTCTTTGATATAATTTAATTCTCCCTCTCTGTCCCTTTCTCTCCTAGACTCTCTTTCGTTCTTTCTTTCTTTCTTTTTCTCTGTCTCCATCTCCCTGCCTCTCTCTCTGACTCTCACTCTCCATCTCCCTCCATCACTCTCTCTCTCTCTTGCTCTCTCACTCTCCATCTATCTCCATCACTCTCTCTCTCTCTTGATCTCTCACTCTCCATCTCCCTCCATTACTCTCTCTCTCTCTAGCGCTCTCTTTTCTCTCCATCCTCTGAGGCTACGGCTGAGTTGCTAAAACCCCCATTGTAGAATCTTTTGAAGGTTGAGCCCCATATGTGTACAGTTACAGAGAATTAAGCCTTGCTCTCTCGCCCCAGATGAGATGAAGGGGAAGTCAATTCCCAGTTTGTGTGCGAACGCCTGTAAACATGTGACTTTGGGCCGCTCTGGGCGTGTAATGCGGGGCGAACTCTGAACTGGTGGTGTTGTGAGATAAACTGTGATGAGTGGAGAGGTCGTGAACTTGTGATGCCACAGCTGGGATTTATGTAGAGAGTAGTTTAGATGTGTTGGGAGAATGAGTTGTGCATTTCCAGTGATGTGACTTCGGAAAAACAAACAGTGTCATCCTGGCCCCTCAAGGGTGTGTGTGTGTGTTTGTTTGGAGAAGGTGGTGCTTTCTGTACCCTTGAGGGCCATGCATACAGGGGCCTTTGAAAGGTTTGGATCCTTTTTTTGGAAACATTTTATTGGTGGATTCAAATAAAGTAATTCAAATGTGTGTGTGTGTGTGTGTGTGTGTGTGTGTGTGTGTGTGTGTGTGTGTGTGTGTGTGTGTGTGTGTGTGTGTGTGTGTGTGTGTGTGTGTGTGTGTGTGTGTGTGTGTGTGTATATAAGTATTCGCCCCACAAGAGATATAGAGAAGCAGATACCGTAGAAAAAAGCTAGTTGAAGAGAGAAAGCCTCTGGTTTCTTAATGACCACTCCTGCCCCCTGGTGGCTATTTGTAACAACACCATCACAGTAGGAGCTGGGCTGAACTGAGTCAAGCGCTGAAGTAACTCAAGAACAGGGAATTTCTCCTTATTGCACCACCTCAGTCGCCTCAATCGGCACTTTGATCTGGTGAAAAAGAAAAAAGAAAAGACGACACACCCATGGGGATTTTCTCATTTTGCATTTCAAAACTAAAAAGTAGAAAGATGAAAGATGCATTGTGCCAACATGTAGTATTTGTTATGTATTTCAAATATTGGGGAATCTTGATGCTTTGGATGCTCTTCATACTATCTTGTTGGGTCACTTTAGGGACATTACCAAAATGCTGATCTTGTTGCATTAATCTATGGTTGTGTGTTGTCTATTGTCGTGATAGTGATAGTCACTACAGTGGTGAACAACTAGGACCATCTCTGGTGAAGAAAAGAGTGGCTGTGTTCTGTTGGAAGGGTAGACGTACACTGAGTGTACAAAACATTAGGAACACCTTTGTTTTGCCCTCAGAACAGCCTCAATTCATGGGGGCATGGACTCTACAAGGTGTTGAATGCATTCCACAGGGATGCTGGTCCATGTTGACTCCAATGCTTCCCAAAGCTGTCAAGTTGGCTGGATGTCCATTGGGTGGTGGACCATTCTTGATACACATGGAAAACTGTTGAGTGTTGAAAAACCCAGCAGCGTTGCAGTTCTTGACAAAAACCGGTGTGCCTGGCACCTACTACCATACCCCGTTCTAAGGCACTTAAATCTTTTGTCTTGCCCATTCACCATCTGAATGGCACACATACACAATCCACGTTTCAATTGTCTCAAGGCTTAAAAATCCTTCTTTAACCTGTCTCCTCCCCTTCATCTACACTGATTAAAGTGGATTTAACAAATCAATAAGGGATCATAGCTTGGATTCACCTGGTCAGTCTATGTCAAGGAATGAGCAGGTGTTCCTAATGTTTTGTCCCCTCAGTGTCTACTGGAAACCAGCTAGATTATGTGATTTCACCTGTTCACTTCTCTGAATAAATGTGGGTGGGGGAAAGGAGACAAGGAAAGGAGACGAGAAGAGGAAACCACTTCAGAGCGTTGAGATGCACTCAGTGTCCTCTCTAAAGGATCTGATTGGAGTGTGGTGTCTGTATGTAGTTTGTCTTTTGCCCCAGTAGATGGCGTTAACAGTTAAAGCGCAGCATGCACCCAACCTGCTGTCTGTCTGGTCTGTGGTAGTGTGTAGTGGTTCGTCATTGATCTGTTCAGTCAAACACATATTCATGAATATACAGCACACACACACACACACACGCACACACACACACACACACACACACACATACATGCACACACACATACACACACACATACACGCACGCACGCACACACACACACACACACACATACACACACACACATACACGCACGCACGCACACGCACACACGCACGCACACACATACATGCACACACACACACGCACACACACACACACACACACTTGCTATCAGTCTCACTTATTTCTCTCTCTGATAAGTTCTCCCTCTCTTTTCTCTCACCTTCTTGACTGTAGGTTATATCTTACAACCTTCTCTACCCACATTCTAATTATCTCCATCTCTCCATCTCACCCTACACCTCTCTCTCTCTCTCTCTTTCTCTCTCTCACACACACACACACTTGATCCATCCCTCTCTGTCCTACAGGTGTGAACGTGCCTTTCATCGTCCCTGTACCCTGCCAGTGGATCTATCCACCATTGACACACATGCTAAAGCATCCTAGTAAAACATGCCTCTGGAATCAATATGAACACGGCAAAAAAAGATTCAATATTGACCTGGGTAATGGAGTGAGGGTGGAAAAATGCTATTTGGCCAACTAGTGATTTCATCTCTGAGTAGTTACATGGGGCCATGTAAACCTGGGGGGCATTTTTCACCCTTCAGTAGATAAGAAATGTTTGCGTGTGTGTGTGTGTGTGTGTGTGTATGTGTATGTGTGTGTGTGTGTGTGTGTGTGTGTGTGTGTGTGTGTGTGTGTGTGTGTGTGTGTGTGTGTGTGTGTGTGTGTGTGTGTGTGTGTGTGTGTGTGTGTGTGTGTGTGTGTTCATGGAGGTTATGTGTAATAATCATGAATGATATGATTCCATATGTCTACATGAGTGCCTTGAAGTGGTGTGTTATGGGTTGATATTTCAGTGTGTATTTGGGTGAGTGTTTGTGTACTGTAGCCTGTAGCCAAGTGTGAGGTTGCTTGCATCAGTGTCTGCATGTGCTGTGGGGCTTACGTCTACGCTGGTGTTTCAATAGTGAAGCAAAAGGCAAACTATTAAAAGCAATAACCCCTGTGCTTCCTCTCTCCCCATTTCTGCCAATTAACCCAGAACACCCATGGAGCAGAGATACCTAGATTGGACTCTAAACTATCCTATGATACAGATTTGCAATCGTGCTTCTGTAACATACAGTGGGGGGGAAAAGTATTTGATCCCCTGCTGATTTTGTACGGTTGCCCAGTGACAAAGAAAGGATCAGTCTATAATTTTAATGGTAGGTTTATTTGAACAGTGAGAGACAGAATAACAACAAAAAAATCCAGAAAAACGCATGTCAAAAATGTTATAAATTGATTTGCATTTTAATGAGGGAAATAAGTATTTGACCCCCTCACAATCAGAAAGATTTCTGGCTCCCAGGTGTCTTTTATACAGGTAACGAGCTGAGATTAGGAGCACACTCTTAAAGGGAGTGCTCCTAACCGCAGCTTGTTAACTGTAAAAAAAAAAACACCTGTCCACAGAAGCAATCAATCAATCAGATTCCAAACTCTCCACCATGGCCAAGACCAAAGAGCTCTCCAAGGATGTCAGGGACAAGATTGTAGACCTACACAAGGCTGGAATGGGCTACAAGACCATCGCCAAGCAGCTTGGTGAGAAGGTGACAACATTTGGTGCGATTATTCGCAAATGGAAGAAACACAAAAGAACTGTCAATATCCCTCGGCCTGGGGCTCCATGCAAGATCTCACCTCGTGGAGTTGCAATGATCATGAGAACAGTTAGGAATCAGCCCAGTACTACAGGAGAGGATCTTGTCAATGATCTCAAGGCAGCTGGGACCATAGTCACCAAGAAAACAATTGGTAACACACTACACCGTGAAGGACTGAAATCCTGCAGCGCCCGCAAGGTCCCCCTGCTCAAGAATGCATATACTTGCCCGTCTGAAGTTTGCCAATGAACATCTGAATGACTTGGAGGACAACTGGTGAAAGTGTTGTGGTCAGATGAGACCAAAATGGAGCTCTTTGACATCAACTCAACTCGCCATGTTTGGAGGAGGAGGAATGCTGCCTATGACCCCAATAACACCATCTCCACCGTCAAACATGGAGGTGGAAACATTATGCTTTGGGGGTGTTTTTCTGCTAAGGGGACAGGACAACTTCACCGCATCAAATGGACGATGGACGGGGCCATGTACCGTCAAATCTTGAGTGAGAACCTCCTTCCCTCAGCCAGGGCATTGAAAATGGGTTGTGGATGGGTATTCCAGCATGACAATGACCCAAAACACACGGCCAAGGCAACAAAGGAGTGGCTCAAGAAGAAGTACATTAAGGTCCTGTAGTGGCCTAGCCAGTCTCCAGACCTGAATCCCATAGAAAATCTGTGGAGGGAGCTGAAGGTTCGAGTTGCCAAACGTCAGCCTCGAAACCTTAATGACTTGGAGAAGATCTGCAAAGAGGAGTGGGACAAAATCCCTCCTGAGATGTGTGCAAACCTGGTGGCCAACTACAAGAAACGTCTGACCTCTGTGATTGCCAACAAGGGTTTTGCTACCAAGTACTAAGTCATGTTTTGCAGAGGGGTCAAATACTTATTTCCCTCATTAAAATGCAAATCATTTTATAACATTTTTGACATGCTTTTCTCACTGTTCAAATAAACCTACTTTTAAAATTATAGACTGATCATTTCTTTGTCAGTGGGCAAACATACAAAATCAGCAGGGGATCAAATACTTTTTCCCCCAATATATCTAGATGATATGCAGCATTCTTCAGAACAGGTTCTGTGGCCCTATAGGATGTGCATGTTTTTGTTCCAGCCCAGCAGTACCTACAGTACTGTACAGTCAAAGGACCAAAACACCCTCTAGTGGCCTCATGGCTTGTATGTTATTCATATTTTTCATCATTTCATAATTAATAAACATAACTTTTTTTAATGCCAGAAATCCGGTGTTTCTATATCAAACAGTTTTGTTATATTTCAGTCTTCTGTGATGTATATAAAGTCTCATATTGGGATGCAAACTCAAAATGTAATATATTTCAACTCTATATCTGACATAGTACAGGTGTCTTCTTTTGTTAAGCCCATAACCAGGTGTGTGAGGTGTATACTTTGGTTTCAAAGTAGATTTGTTTAAAACTACCAAGAAACACTCTGTGTGACCCTGATTTAGCCCACTGCAGTAAAAGGTTAAGACAATCAAGGGATTGATGATGATTAGTTGATTGGTTGAGTCAGGTGTCTTAGTGCCAGGCTGAAACAAAAGCCTGTACAACTTAAATCTAAATCAAATAAAATCTAATAAAAAAATCTAATCAAACTTTATTCGTCACATGCTTTGTAAACAACAGGTGTAGACTAACAGTGACATGTTTACTTACGGGTCATTTTCCAACAATACAGAGTTTAAAGCTATGCTAGGGACCACTTGTTTAATTCAACTCACAACAACTAACCAACTATCAACAAAGTGATGTGGCCATCTTTACCACAATCCCCTTTTGGACTTTCCCCAGTCAACACCGTGGCCTACGGTAAACAATGACCTCCTACTGAAGTAATAACTATTTTTAGCAGTCCACCTTCTCATCTGAGAAGATCGCTATATCATATCAACATAGTCCCTGAGTTGTCTACCTCTTCTCCAGGTGTTGTGCAACTCCAAACAAAACGACCTGGAACGCACCCACTGTCCTCACCCCCTTCCACCACACCCCACTCAACACTGGAGACTAGGGGAACAATGAGACCATAGTGAGGTGGAGACACAGCCATTACCAACGCACAGACAAAAGGGTTACCAGAGTTGGGCTCAATTCCATTTCAATCCCTGGGTGTTGAGTAAGGCAAGGAAGGCCTCCATTCAAGAGTTCAGTTCAATTACTGAATGCACTGGGATTGTGATGGAACTGCCTCACAGCATGGTGCTTAGGTATGGACATGATAAATAGCCTGGGGTTATACATCAAAACAATTATTGTAATGACGGCAATATCAATCCTCTGAAAGAATCCAATTCAAGCGTAGTGATCGACAGCTTCGGTTGAAACGTTGCCCTACCGGCAGTACACATGTGGGTTCAACACCCCTAAGAACCGCGTGGCATCTCAAATGTTTTCTACAAAATAGTTGACAACATGATAGATGAGAAATAGTCCAAGTGTGGTCAATGTTCCTGTAATTGAAGCCTGAGGTGCTAAAATACTAGCCCACACTAACTCTTCCCATTCCCCAGCAGTTTCTATTCACGCCGTGAGTTAGCCCCCGAGAGCTGACTTATTCTTCAAGCCTGTATCGTGACTCTCTGGATCGGCAGGGTGTGCACTGTGCAGGCTTTTGTTCCAGACCAGCATCACTAACACACCTGATTCAACTAATCAAGGGATTGATGACTAGTTGATTAAATCTGGGGTGTTAGTCCTGGGCTAAGACAAAAGCCTGCACTTCCTGTTTTCCTCCTATAAGAGTATTGAACAACTCTGGTATGTTTGCAGAGACTGTGGGAATACTTGGATGGAAACGTCAGAAACAATGGATCATCTAAGGTAAAGTAAAGCTCCGACCAAAGGTTGAGAGGCCGATACCTAAGTTTAGTCAACTAAAGTGATACTGGCAAGAGCAGTAAGCAAGTTTTTTCAACATATGATCTAATTACTCCTACGCACCTGCAACAAGCAAACTCAAGTGATTTTCCTATCTGCAGTTGCTGCATCCATTTTTAGACTTATAAATGAACGATATGTACTCATTGATTCTTGAAGAATATAACTTATTAATGCCTCATGAGCTTATTTCAACTGTCATACCCATCAGAACCCAATTACTAATATTCTCCTGACTAAGACCATGCTGCTGAAACATGGTTATTATATCATGGTAGCTGGTTAATGATCACTTACTGTGAGCAGTAAACAGTGAGTAGTTGTTTCATAGACTAGAATAGAACAGAATACAATCACTCCTAATACTAGACTGGACTAGAACAGAATGGACTAAACTACACTACAATAGACTAGAATAGAATATGATGCCAGTCCAGGGATGGAACATTGCCTTTAGTTTAACTTCACAAGTAAAATAAAATGTGAAATAAAGTCTATTAGATCAACTTTGCATTTAGCATTGTTCATTTGGGGTTATCTGTTCAAATGTCGCATTTTAGTTTTGGATTCAATCTTACTTATGGGGTCAAACCCTGCCTTACTGTCTGTCTGTCTGTCTGTCTGTCTGTCTGTCTGTCTGTCTGTCTGTCCGTCCGTCCGTCCGTCCGTCCGTCTGTCCGTTCCATGCCTCTGTCTATCGAATGTCTCCTCTATTTTTTTAAACGGCTGCAGTATCTGTGAACTCCGACCCCGCGCATGTGCACCACTGACTCTGTTCATTCCTAAATCATAACCCGCATCTGGTGCAATGGAAATACAGTATGCCGATTTGTGCCCACTCCAAACTCGTACCCTGTTTGAACATAAAGTATTAAGTATATAGTCAAAATGAAATCAATAGTATATTTTAATTATACTATTCCACTATTTCATCCTTCTTGTGTAATTAATATATAGCGCTGGATGGGGTGGGCATATTGTGGGGGCTCAGCCTGGTCTCAGATAATTTTGTATTATTCTGTACGTAAAACCAAGACACTCCATTTAGTATGATATGTTAAGTTTGGTATGGTTACATGATGGTTAGGGTGGGTGGGTGTATAACGAAACATTTTAAGAAACCAAAGGTTGCGAGCTTGAATCTCATCACGGACAACTATAGCATTTTAGCTAATTATCAACTTTTCGATTACTTACTACTTTTTAGATACTTTGCAACTCCTTAGCATGTTAGCTAACCCTTCACCTAACCTTTACCTTAACCCGTCACCTAAACCTAACCTTAACTCTTTTAGATAACCCTTCACCTAACCTTTACCTTAACCCGTCACCTAAACCTAACCTTAACTCTTTTAGATAACCCTTCACCTAACCTTTACCTTAACCCGTCACCTAAACCTAACCTTAACTCTTTTAGATAACCCTTCACCTAAGCTTTACCTTAACCCGTCACCTAAACCTAACCTTAACTCTTTTAGATAACCCTTCACCTAAGCTTTACCTTAACCTGTCACCTAAACCTAACCTTAACTCTTTTAGATAACCCTTCACCTAACCTTTACCTTAACCCGTCACCTAAACCTAACCTTAACTCTTTTAGATAACCCTTCACCTAACCTTTACCTTAACCCGTCACCTAAACCTAACCTTAACTCTTTTAGCTAACCCTTCACCTAACCTTTACCTTACCCTGTCACCTAAACCTAACCTTAACTCTTTTAGATAATCCTTCACTTAACCCTTACCTTAACCCTTTTACCTAACTCCTAAACTTAACACTAACCTTAAATCTAACCTCTAACCCTAACACATAGCCTAGCCTAACCCATATGTTTGCCACCTAGCTAGATTTTGTAACATTTCATAGGTTTTGAGAATTCGTAACATATTGTACCTTTTGCAAATTCATAACTTAAAATGCTTTTTTGTAAATTCGTAACATATTGTACGGTATACAAATTGATAACATAAAACACAAATTGTGATTTGTAACATATCATACTAAATGGAATGTTTCGGATTTAAGTACAGAATAATATGAAATCCTCTGAGACCAGGTTGCGAGGCTATTAGGGAGCCCATGGCGCTTATGTGAGCGAGCGCCTGCTTTTGGAGTCACTAGGCATTGGGAGTGTGCGGTCCAGAGTGCATATGGCGCATGTCATCTGATATCTCGCCACATCAGTGCGGACTGGTTGGTTCATAGGCAGCCCGGAAGTCTAAAGATGCCGCAGATAGATCGCTAGGGAGGCTATGCATCACCACTGGATGGGTGGCTGGATGGGTGAATAGATTAAAAGAGTGGATGAATGACTAGATCGATGAATGGAGGATGAATGAATGAACGAATGCTTGAGTCGGTGGGGTAGAAGTAGAGCAGCGGTTTTGTAAGCCAGGCGATTCTAAACTTGAACTTGAGGAAACAATGAGTGTAGCTTGACAGATGAGCCATGCCTATTTCTATGAGACGTGTTTGGTGGTTTGACTATGTAGGTGTTGAGATCTTGGGCATCGCCATAGTTTTATTTTGAATGAACAATTCCACTTCACATTTTGCCCAGTTAGGTGTTCACCAGACATGGTTCTTAAACGGGTGCCAATATTACGAACATATTACTGCTACCATATTCCCGTACGGGATTGGATGCTCAGGCAGCGGTGTGCGGGGTCGGTATGCCCGGAATTTTACCTCGCGTGGCGCACTACCCCAATAGCACGAGCTCCTGTGGCTGACAGATGACTGCTCGGCACTTTCTATTTTTATCCCCGTGGCGCTGTTTCTCCTCTTAGAACGTTTTTTATATTGCAGGAAGGGATCAAATAAAACTAAGACACCCACCCTCTCTCTATGTCTCTCTCTCTCTAACCATATTTCTCTCTCCTATAACCTGGTAGGCCTGCTAGTCTTAAAATAGTGTTGCATGCCGTGAGTAACACGTCCTTCGGAGGCTAGCATTGTATGAAAATGAGAGAGATGAAGGGAAAAAACTGAAGATTATGGATTGATACAAATAGTCACTCGCACCAACCCCAGCCCGAGTTGAATTAATGTGTTACTATTTTTGGATCTCCTGTGTTTCCAGGGGAAACCTAATGACGCAATGACGTCAATGCAGGTCACCAGTAGACTGGAGGAATTGAGTGCTTCCATTAGATTTTGCAGTATTTTCCAGAAACGCGGAAAGGACCAAATGGATTAGTTGAAAATGCATAGAAATATAAACAATAGAGTGAATAGGGAGTGTCAACGACGGACATCTCAAGAAAAGCTAAATATTGCATGTCACTGGGATGTGTTCGTCCAAATTCCCGGGGATTATGCAAAAACAGGAGGAGAGAGCTGGGAAATGATGCACACTTCGGATCAGTGGCTATTGGGTGAGCCTATTTCATTTTTTTTCACAGATTAGTGCATTCAGAAATAGAAATGCGCGTTTCGTGTCGTGCGGTTCTGTTTTTGTGCGATAGGACCATTAAGATATATGTTTTTTCCGAGTTTGATGGTGAAGCGTGAGTGGATTGTTTTTGCTTCTCCCGCGATAATGAACTGAACAGATAAAGGTAAAATAAAAATATCAGATCTCAAACTCCTCTTAATTTGAGTTGAAGTGACCACCGCTTGTAAACGTGCATAAGTGGTTATAACGCCAGGACGTGCTCCGTCTAGATTTCGATGCATTTGCAAAGCCTCAATGCCTACTTTGTTTCCAGCATACTATACGATTTCAATAACAAAACATATGGTTGTGTTCATCCTTTTGTAGATCAATCATAATCTTGTTAATGAAAATGTAAATGTCTATTGTCGTCCCATAGGCTACACAAAAAATGATCAATAATCGATTGTATTTTCCATTTTATATCGTTTTTTGTCTATTTCTGAACTATTAAACTATTCATGACTATGTAAATCCTTTGAATCTGTTTTAATCGAGTGTCTGGTATGTGGTGCTGAGATATACTTTACGGCTGGGGTGGGGGGGCAGTCGTGCGCGTGGAGTAGAGAAGATTAGGCTATTCTATCTGGGCTCAAACACCCGCTCTCTCTCTCTCTCTCTCTCTCTCTCTCTCTCTCTCTCTCTCTCTCTCTCTCTCTCACACACACACACACACACACACACACACACACACACACACACACACACACACACACACACACACACACACACACACACACACACACGCACATACACACACACACCAGTATGCATACTCTTACCTAAACCCAATCATATAGCATTACCGATCCGAGGAGCACAAATGCGTAAGCAACAAGTGCTATAGCCTATAGCCTATAATACTTATCGACAGATTCCATTGTCATTTATACAATGTTAATACAACGCACACACACACACAGACACACACACACACACATACTTGTTGATTGCACTAAAGCCAACTTAATATGAAATACAAAATACATTATTAGGGGCCTATTATTGTTAAATTATTATTGTTGTTGTTGTTATTATTATTATTGTTGCACTCCATGTTTCTCCTCATTCACAAACTGGGCTTCAGCAGGGCGAGGGCGTTCACCGCGGCGGATTTAGCGCTCCACTGTTCAGCACCATGGACAACTCCCACAGCGCCGTCAGCGCCTCGGAGCCGAGGCCATTGCGTTTCAGCACCATGAACAACTCCCACAGCTCCGGCAGCGCCTCGAAGCTAAGGCCATTACGTTTCAGCACCATGGACAGCGTTCTCCTTAGTTGGCTAGTAATAAGCAATATTATGTGCTCATCGTTCAACAGCAAAAAATGCATTTAAACACAAGTACAACCAACTAAGTTACTTCGGGGGCTTGTGGTACTGATTTAGAGCGCTTGGGTGTAACGTCATGAAGCCACTATCATATCATTAAGTAAAGGGATTGTTTAGAGATATAAAATGTCGTTTATTTAACTCGAAAATGAATGAAAAATTGCACTTCACCCGTGGCACAACAGAAAAAAGTCAGTAGAACGTAATAAAATGGGACGCAACCAGGACATATTTAGAAGCGAAGCGGTAGGGGATATGACACTTTTTCCACATATGACGAATGTGGTGAGGTAAGCGTGGCAGATGCCTATGTCTACAGATGGCCTGCTCTTGCGTTCCTCGACTGCCTTTGACTTGTCGTCACACACAAGGACACATTCTCCAGATGTGCCCTAATGTGCATCCCTGAAACAACTTTGAGGCCCGCCTTTTAAAACGTCTTGATAAATATATTTATTGCACATGAATTTAATTATGTAATCTAATTATATCTAAATGTCAATGCCTGAACATCAAATACGTTTTTTTTTTTTTTTTTTTTTAGCAAAGTGGAAAGAGTCACGGATCCTAGCCACATGAACATAATCTGTAAAGTCAAGAGAAAACACTTTTGTCACAACTTGTAGATAAACCAATTTGAAAGATGTGTCTGTATGGACTGCTGTGAGGCAGATTCCTGGTTCTCCTGTTTGTTTAGTAGTGATTTGTTGGCCTAACACATTATTGTGGCACAATACAGTGTAGCTGTAGAAATACATTTAGAGGGAGAAATGGGTCATGCCTTTGGGGTGAACAAACAAACACACACATGCCCGTGCGCCACACATTTACACACACACATTTACACACACACACACACACACACACACACACACACACACACACACACACACACACACACACACACACACACACACACACACACACACACACACACACTCACACACACACAGTGAAATTGCAAGGGGTCAATCAAATCATTGGCAGAGATGACATTACATCAAACAGTTATATAGCCCCCAAAATGTATTTACATTTGTCCCATTTTTCAAATGTGTTTTGTTAGGTTTTTTTCAAGGGGAAATGCAGGAAAGACATTATTACAACATTTCTAGCCGGCCAGGGCAACAATAATATAATCTAATGAGAACATATTCCTTTGAGGTCATGTTTGATTAAACATTGAAAATTAACAACCAATTTAGAACCATACAGAAACATTTCCAAATTCTAATTACAAATTAAACTGACAGATAAAAAGGAACACCTGAAAGCCAATTCATTTCCAGCACTGTTCCACTACCTTATGATTTGTCATCAACCAATGGTTAGGTGTGCATTGTGCAGCCCACCAGTGTTGATCTCTAGTCTAAAAAGTCACCCTGGATCATGTTTCTCATTTCTGCTTACAGGTAGGGACAGGCCTGAGATCGGTGAACAGTGGCTGTATGGTCTGTACGTTTTGTCCTTTGCGGGTCTTTTTGCGGTCTGGGCTTGCTGTTCATAAGGCAGTAGCCAGGAAGCCCTTACCCCAAAAAGTATCTGCAGAGGACCCCCGCATCTCATCAGGATACTACTACCTGCCCCATCATTGGACAGTGAGTAACTTCCTCTTGCCCCCTCATTGGACAATGAGTCACTTCCTCTTGTCCCCTGATTGATCAGCAAATACATCTAGAAATCAATCAACACTCATAGCACTTCAAAAAGTAATCTACTGTGGTTGAGGATAACGTTATGTCAACGTTTAATAATACATATGTAATGGACGGGTGTGGTATTGTGTTAATATTTAATAATACATATCTAATGGAAGGGTGTGGTATTGTGTTAATGTTTAATAATATATATCTAATGGACGGGTGTGGTGTGGTATTGTGTTAATGTTTAATAATACATATCTAATCGACGGGTGTGGTATTGTGTTAATGTTTAATAATACATATCTAATGGAAGGGTGTGGTATTGTGTTAATGTTTAATAATACATATCTAATGGACGGTGGGGTATTGTGTTAATGTTTAATAATACATATCTAATGGACGGGTGTGGTATTGTGTTAATGTTTAATAATACATATCTAATGGATGGGTGTGGTATTGTGTTAATGTTTAATAATACATATCTAATGGACGGGTGTGGTATTTTGTTCATGTTTAATAATACATATCTAATGGATGGGTGTGGTGTGGTATTGTGTTAATGTTTAATAATACATATCTAATGGAAGGGTGTGGTATTGTGTTCATGTTTAATAATACATATCTAATGGACGGGTGTGGTGGTATTGTGTTCATGTTTAATAATACATATCTAATGGAAGGGTGTGGTATTGTGTTAATGTTTAATAATACATATCTAATGGGCGGGTGTGGTATTGTGTTCATGTTTAATAATACATATCTAATGGACGGGTGTGGTATTGTGTTCATGTTTAATAATACATATCTAATGGAAGGGTGTGGTATTGTGTTAATGTTTAATCATACATATCTAATGGACGGGTGTGGTGTGGTATTGTGTTAATGTTTAATAATACATATCTAATGGACGGGTGTGGTATTGTGTTAATGTTTAATAATACATATCTAATGGACGGGTGTGGTATTGTGTTAATGTTTAATAATACATATCTAATGGACGGGTGTGGTATTGTGTTCATGTTTAATAATACATATCTAATGGAAGGGTGTGGTATTGTGTTAATGTTTAATAATACATATCTAATGGACGGGTGTGGTGTGGTATTGTGTTCATGCTTAATAATACATATCTAATGGACGGTTGTGGTATTGTGTTAATGTTTAAAAATACATATCTAATGGTCGGGTGTGGTGTGGTATTGTGTTAATGTTTAATAATACATATCTAATGGACGGGTGTGGTATTGTGTTAATGTTTAAAAATACATATCTAATGGACGGGTGTGGTGTGGTATTGTGTTAATGTTTAATAATACATATCTAATGGACGGGTGTGGTATTGTGTTAATGTTTAATAATACATATCTAATGGACGGGTGTGGTATTGTGTTAATGTTTAATAATACATATCTAATGGACGGGTGTGGTATTGTGTTCATGTTTAATAATACCTATCTAATGGACGGGTGTGGTGTGGTATTGTGTTAATGTTTAATAATACATATCTAATGGACGGGTGTGGTATTGTGTTCATGTTTAATAATACATATCTAATGGACGGGTGTGGTGTGGTATTGTGTTAATGTTTAATAATACATATCTAATGGATGGGTGTGGTGTGGTATTGTGTTAATGTTTAATAATACATATCTAATGGACGGGTGTGGTATTGTGTTAATGTTTAATAATACATATCTAATGGGCGGGTGTGGTATTGTGTTCATGTTTAATAATACATTACTAATGGAAGGGTGTGGTATTGTGTTAATGTTTAATAATACATATCTAATGGACGGGTGTGGTATTGTGTTAATGTTTAATAATACATATCTAATGGAAGGGTGTGGTATTGTGTTAATGTTTAATAATACATATCTAATGGACGGGTGTGGTATTGTGTTAATGTTTAATAATACATATCTAATGGACGGGTGTGGTGTGGTATTGTGTTAATGTTTAATAATACATATCTAATGGAAGGGTGTGGTATTGTGTTAATGTTTAATAATACATATCTAATGGACTGGTGTGGTGTGGTATTGTGTTAATGTTTAATAATACATATCTAATGGACGGTGTGGTATTGTGTTAAGGTTTAATAATACATATCTAATGGACGGGTGTGGTATTGTGTTAATGTTTAATAATACATATCTAATGGACGGGTGTGGTATTGTGTTAATGTTTAATAATACATATCTAATGGACGGGTGTGGTGTGGTATTGTGTTAATGTTTAATAATACATATCTAATGGACGGGTGTGGTATTGTGTTCATGTTTAATAATACATATCTAATGGACGGGTGTGGTGTGGTATTGTGTTAATGTTTAATAATACATATCTAATGGATGGGTGTGGTGTGGTATTGTGGTAATGTTTAATAATACATATCTAATGGACGGGTGTGGTATTGTGTTAATGTTTAATAATACATATCTAATGGACGGGTGTGGTATTGTGTTCATGTTTAATAATACATATCTAATGGACGGGTGTGGTGTGGTATTGTGTTAATGTTTAATAATACATATCTAATGGAAGGGTGTGGTATTGTGTTCATGTTTAATAATACATATCTAATGGACGGGTGTGGTGGTATTGTGTTCATGTTTAATAATACATATCTAATGGAAGGGTGTGGTATTGTGTTAATGTTTAATAATACATATCTAATGGACGGGTGTGGTATTGTGTTCATGTTTAATAATACATATCTAATGGACGGGTGTGGTATTGTGTTCATGTTTAATAATACATATCTAATGGACGGGTGTGGTATTGTGTTAATGTTTAATAATACATATCTAATGGAAGGGTGTGGTATTGTGTTAATGTTTAATCATACATATCTAATGGACGGGTGTGGTGTGGTATTGTGTTAATGTTTAATAATACATATCTAATGGACGGGTGTGGTATTGTGTTAATGTTTAATAATACATATCTAATGGACGGGTGTGGTATTGTGTTAATGTTTAATAATACATATCTAATGGACGGGTGTGGTATTGTGTTAATGTTTAATCATACATATCTAATGGAAGGGTGTGGTATTGTGTTAATGTTTAATAATACATATCTAATGGACGGGTGTGGTGTGGTATTGTGTTCATGCTTAATAATACATATCTAATGGACGGGTGTGGTATTGTGTTAATGTTTAAAAATACATATCTAATGGACGGGTGTGGTGTGGTATTGTGTTAATGTTTAATAATACATATCTAATGGACGGGTGTGGTATTGTGTTAATGTTTAATAATACATGTCTAATGGACGGGTGTGGTGTGGTATTGTGTTAATGTTTAATAATACATATCTAATGGAAGGGTGTGGTATTGTGTTAATGTTTAATAATACATATCTAATGGACGGGTGTGGTGTGGTATTGTGTTAATGTTTAATAATACATATCTAATGGACGGTGTGGTATTGTGTTAAGGTTTAATAATACATATCTAATGGACGGGTGTGGTATTGTGTTAATGTTTAATAATACATATCTAATGGACGGTTGTGGTATTGTGTTAATGTTTAATAATACCTATCTAATGGACGGGTGTGGTGTGGTATTGTGTTAATGTTTAATAATACATATCTAATGGACGGGTGTGGTATTGTGTTCATGTTTAATAATACATATCTAATGGACGGGTGTGGTATTGTGTTAATGTTCAATAATACATACCTAATGGATGGGTGTGGTATTGTGTTCATGTTTAATAATACATATCTAATGGACGGGTGTGGTATTGTGTTAATGTTTAATAATACATATCTAATGGACGGGTGTGGTATTGTGTTCATGTTTAATAATACATATCTAATAGAAGTGTGTGGTATTGTGTTAATGTTTAATCATACATATCTAATAGAAGGGTGTGGTATTGTGTTAATGTTTAATAATACATATCTAATGGACGGGTGTGGTGTGGTATTGTGTTAATGTTTAATAATACATATCTAATGGACGGTGTGGTATTGTGTTAAGGTTTAATAATACATATCTAATGGACGGGTGTGGTATTGTGGTAATGTTTAATAATACATATCTAATGGACGGGTGTGGTATTGTGTTAATGTTTAATAATACATATCTAATGGACGGGTGTGGTGTGGTATTGTGTTAATGTTTAATAATACATATCTAATGGATGGGTGTGGTGTGGTATTGTGTTAATGTTTAATAATACATATCTAATGGACGGGTGTGGTATTGTGTTAATGTTTAATAATACATATCTAATGGGCGGGTGTGGTATTGTGTTCATGTTTAATAATACATTACTAATGGAAGGGTGTGGTATTGTGTTAATGTTTAATAATACATATCTAATGGACGGGTGTGGTATTGTGTTAATGTTTAATAATACATATCTAATGGAAGGGTGTGGTATTGTGTTAATGTTTAATAATACATATCTAATGGACGGGTGTGGTATTGTGTTAATGTTTAATAATACATATCTAATGGACGGGTGTGGTGTGGTATTGTGTTAATGTTTAATAATACATATCTAATGGAAGGGTGTGGTATTGTGTTAATGTTTAATAATACATATCTAATGGACTGGTGTGGTGTGGTATTGTGTTAATGTTTAATAATACATATCTAATGGACGGTGTGGTATTGTGTTAAGGTTTAATAATACATATCTAATGGACGGGTGTGGTATTGTGTTAATGTTTAATAATACATATCTAATGGACGGGTGTGGTATTGTGTTAATGTTTAATAATACATATCTAATGGACGGGTGTGGTGTGGTATTGTGTTAATGTTTAATAATACATATCTAATGGACGGGTGTGGTATTGTGTTCATGTTTAATAATACATATCTAATGGACGGGTGTGGTGTGGTATTGTGTTAATGTTTAATAATACATATCTAATGGATGGGTGTGGTGTGGTATTGTGGTAATGTTTAATAATACATATCTAATGGACGGGTGTGGTATTGTGTTAATGTTTAATAATACATATCTAATGGACGGGTGTGGTATTGTGTTCATGTTTAATAATACATATCTAATGGACGGGTGTGGTGTGGTATTGTGTTAATGTTTAATAATACATATCTAATGGAAGGGTGTGGTATTGTGTTCATGTTTAATAATACATATCTAATGGACGGGTGTGGTGGTATTGTGTTCATGTTTAATAATACATATCTAATGGAAGGGTGTGGTATTGTGTTAATGTTTAATAATACATATCTAATGGACGGGTGTGGTATTGTGTTCATGTTTAATAATACATATCTAATGGACGGGTGTGGTATTGTGTTCATGTTTAATAATACATATCTAATGGACGGGTGTGGTATTGTGTTAATGTTTAATAATACATATCTAATGGAAGGGTGTGGTATTGTGTTAATGTTTAATAATACATATCTAATGGACGGGTGTGGTGTGGTATTGTGTTAATGTTTAATAATACATATCTAATGGACGGGTGTGGTATTGTGTTAATGTTTAATAATACATATCTAATGGACGGGTGTGGTATTGTGTTAATGTTTTATAATACATATCTAATGGACGGGTGTGGTATTGTGTTAATGTTTAATCATACATATCTAATGGAAGGGTGTGGTATTGTGTTAATGTTTAATAATACATATCTAATGGACGGGTGTGGTGTGGTATTGTGTTCATGCTTAATAATACATATCTAATGGACGGGTGTGGTATTGTGTTAATGTTTAAAAATACATATCTAATGGACGGGTGTGGTGTGGTATTGTGTTAATGTTTAATAATACATATCTAATGGACGGGTGTGGTATTGTGTTAATGTTTAAAAATACATGTCTAATGGACGGGTGTGGTGTGGTATTGTGTTAATGTTTAATAATACATATCTAATGGAAGGGTGTGGTATTGTGTTAATGTTTAATAATACATATCTAATGGACGGGTGTGGTGTGGTATTGTGTTAATGTTTAATAATACATATCTAATGGACGGTGTGGTATTGTGTTAAGGTTTAATAATACATATCTAATGGACGGGTGTGGTATTGTGTTAATGTTTAATAATACATATCTAATGGACGGTTGTGGTATTGTGTTAATGTTTAATAATACCTATCTAATGGACGGGTGTGGTGTGGTATTGTGTTAATGTTTAATAATACATATCTAATGGACGGGTGTGGTATTGTGTTCATGTTTAATAATACATATCTAATGGACCGGTGTGGTATTGTGTTAATGTTCAATAATACATACCTAATGGATGGGTGTGGTATTGTGTTCATGTTTAATAATACATATCTAATGGACGGGTGTGGTATTGTGTTAATGTTTAATAATACATATCTAATGGACGGGTGTGGTATTGTGTTCCTGTTTAATAATACATATCTAATAGAAGTGTGTGGTATTGTGTTAATGTTTAATCATACATATCTAATAGAAGGGTGTGGTATTGTGTTAATGTTTAATAATACATATCTAATGGACGGGTGTGGTGTGGTATTGTGTTAATGTTTAATAATACATATCTAATGGACGGTGTGGTATTGTGTTAAGGTTTAATAATACATATCTAATGGACGGGTGTGGTATTGTGGTAATGTTTAATAATACATATCTAATGGACGGGTGTGGTATTGTGTTAATGTTTAATAATACATATCTAATGGACGGGTGTGGTGTGGTATTGTGTTAATGTTTAATAATACATATCTAATGGACGGGTGTGGTATTGTGTTAATGTTTAAAAATACATATCTAATGGACGGGTGTGGTGTGGTATTGTGTTAATGTTTAATAATACATATCTAATGGAAGGGTGTGGTATTGTGTTAATGTTTAATAATACATATCTAATGGACGGGTGTGGTGTGGTATTGTGTTAATGTTTAATAATACATATCTAATGGACGGTGTGGTATTGTGTTAAGGTTTAATAATACATATCTAATGGACGGGTGTGGTATTGTGTTAATGTTTAATAATACATATCTAATGGACGGGTGTGGTATTGTGTTAATGTTTAATAATAACTATCTAATGGACGGGTGTGGTGTGGTATTGTGTTAATGTTTAATAATACATATCTAATGGACGGGTGTGGTGTGGTATTGTGTTAATGTTTAATAATACATATCTAATGGAAGGGTGTGGTATTGTGTTAATGTTTAATAATACATATCTAATGGACTGGTGTGGTGTGGTATTGTGTTAATGTTTAATAATACATATCTAATGGACGGTGTGGTATTGTGTTAAGGTTTAATAATACATATCTAATGGACGGGTGTGGTATTGTGTTAATGTTTAATAATACATATCTAATGGACGGGTGTGGTATTGTGTTAATGTTTAATAATACATATCTAATGGACGGGTGTGGTGTGGTATTGTGTTAATGTTTAATAATACATATCTAATGGACGGGTGTGGTATTGTGTTCATGTTTAATAATACATATCTAATGGACGGGTGTGGTGTGGTATTGTGTTAATGTTTAATAATACATATCTAATGGATGGGTGTGGTGTGGTATTGTGTTAATGTTTAATAATACATATCTAATGGACGGGTGTGGTATTGTGTTAATGTTTAATAATACATATCTAATGGGCGGGTGTGGTATTGTGTTCATGTTTAATAATACATATCTAATGGACGGGTGTGGTATTGTGTTAATGTTTAAAAATACATATCTAATGGACGGGTGTGGTGTGGTATTGTGTTAATGTTTAATAATACATATCTAATGGAAGGGTGTGGTATTGTGTTAATTTTTAATAATACATATCTAATGGACGGGTTTGGTGTGGTATTGTGTTAATGTTTAATAATACATATCTAATGGACGGTGTGGTATTGTGTTAAGGTTTAATAATACATATCTAATGGACGGGTGTGGTATTGTGTTAATGTTTAATAATACATATCTAATGGACGGGTGTGGTATTGTGTTAATGTTTAATAATACCTATCTAATGGACGGGTGTGGTGTGGTATTGTGTTAATGTTTAATAATACATATCTAATGGACGGGTGTGGTATTGTGTTCATGTTTAATAATACATATCTAATGGACGGGTGTGGTGTGGTATTGTGTTAATGTTTAATAATACATATCTAATGGATGGGTGTGGTGTGGTATTGTGTTAATGTTTAATAATACATATCTAATGGACGGGTGTGGTATTGTGTTAATGTTTAATAATACATATCTAATGGGCGGGTGTGGTATTGTGTTCATGTTCAATAATACATTACTAATGGAAGGGTGTGGTATTGTGTTAATGTTTAATAATACATATCTAATGGACGGGTGTGGTATTGTGTTAATGTTTAATAATACATATCTATTGGAAGGGTGTGGTATTGTGTTAATGTTTAATAATACATATCTAATGGACGGGTGTGGTATTGTGTTAATGTTTAATAATACATATCTAATGGACGGGTGTGGTATTGTGTTCATGTTTAATAATACATATCTAATGGACGGGTGTGGTGTGGTATTGTGTTCATGCTTAATAATACATATCTAATGGACGGGTGTGGTATTGTTTTAATGTTTAATAATACATATCTAATGGACGGGTGTGGTGTGGTATTGTGTTAATGTTTAATAATACATATCTAATGGACGGGTGTGGTATTGTGTTGATGTTTAATAATACATATCTAATGGACGGGTGTGGTGTGGTATTGTGTTAATGTTTAATAATACATATCTAATGGAAGGGTGTGGTATTGTGTTAATGTTTAATAATACATATCTAATGGACGGGTGTGGTGTGGTATTGTGTTAATGTTTAATAATACATATCTAATGGATGGGTGTGGTGTGGTATTGTGTTAATGTTTAATAATACATATCTAATGGACGGGTGTGGTATTGTGTTAATGTTTAATAATACATATCTAATGGGCGGGTGTGGTATTGTGTTCATGTTTAATAATACATATCTAATGAACGGGTGTGGTATTGTGTTAATGTTTAAAAATACATATCTAATGGACGGGTGTGGTGTGGTATTGTGTTAATGTTTAATAATACATATCTAATGGACGGGTGTGGTATTGTGTTCATGTTTAATAATACATATCTAATGGACCGGTGTGGTATTGTGTTAATGTTCAATAATACATACCTAATGGATGGGTGTGGTATTGTGTTCATGTTTAATAATACATATCTAATGGACGGGTGTGGTATTGTGTTAATGTTTAATAATACATATCTAATGGACGGGTGTGGTATTGTGTTCATGTTTAATAATACATATCTAATAGAAGGGTGTGGTATTGTGTTAATGTTTAATCATACATATCTAATAGAAGGGTGTGGTATTGTGTTAATGTTTAATAATACATATCTAATGGACGGGTGTGGTGTGGTATTGTGTTAATGTTTAATAATACATATCTAATGGACGGTGTGGTATTGTGTTAAGGTTTAATAATACATATCTAATGGACGGGTGTGGTATTGTGGTAATGTTTAATAATACATATCTAATGGACGGGTGTGGTATTGTGTTAATGTTTAATAATACATATCTAATGGACGGTGTGGTGTGGTATTGTGTTAATGTTTAATAATACATATCTAATGGACGGGTGTGGTATTGTGTTAATCTTTAAAAATACATATCTAATGGACGGGTGTGGTGTGGTATTGTGTTAATGTTTAATAATACATATCTAATGGAAGGGTGTGGTATTGTGTTAATGTTTAATAATACATATCTAATGGACGGGTGTGGTGTGGTATTGTGTTAATGTTTAATAATACATATCTAATGGACGGTGTGGTATTGTGTTAAGGTTTAATAATACATATCTAATGGACGGGTGTGGTATTGTGTTAATGTTTAATAATACATATCTAATGGACGGGTGTGGTATTGTGTTAATGTTTAATAATAACTATCTAATGGACGGGTGTGGTGTGGTATTGTGTTAATGTTTAATAATACATATCTAATGGACGGGTGTGGTGTGGTATTGTGTTAATGTTTAATAATACATATCTAATGGAAGGGTGTGGTATTGTGTTAATGTTTAATAATACATATCTAATGGACTGGTGTGGTGTGGTATTGTGTTAATGTTTAATAATACATATCTAATGGACGGTGTGGTATTGTGTTAAGGTTTAATAATACATATCTAATGGACGGGTGTGGTATTGTGTTAATGTTTAATAATACATATCTAATGGACGGGTGTGGTATTGTGTTAATGTTTAATAATACATATCTAATGGACGGGTGTGGTGTGGTATTGTGTTAATGTTTAATAATACATATCTAATGGACGGGTGTGGTATTGTGTTCATGTTTAATAATACATATCTAATGGACGGGTGTGGTGTGGTATTGTGTTAATGTTTAATAATACATATCTAATGGATGGGTGTGGTGTGGTATTGTGTTAATGTTTAATAATACATATCTAATGGACGGGTGTGGTATTGTGTTAATGTTTAATAATACATATCTAATGGGCGGGTGTGGTATTGTGTTCATGTTTAATAATACATATCTAATGGACGGGTGTGGTATTGTGTTAATGTTTAATAATACATATCTAATGGACGGGTGTGGTGTGGTATTGTGTTAATGTTTAATAATACATATCTAATGGAAGGGTGTGGTATTGTGTTAATGTTTAATAATACATATCTAATGGACGGGTTTGGTGTGGTATTGTGTTAATGTTTAATAATACATATCTAATGGACGGTGTGGTATTGTGTTAAGGTTTAATATACATATCTAATGGACGGGTGTGGTATTGTGTTAATGTTTAATAATACATATCTAATGGACGGGTGTGGTATTGTGTTAATGTTTAATAATACATATCTAATGGACGGGTGTGGTGTGGTATTGTGTTAATGTTTAATAATACATATCTAATGGACGGGTGTGGTATTGTGTTCATGTTTAATAATACATATCTAATGGACGGGTGTGGTGTGGTATTGTGTTAATGTTTAATAATACATATCTAATGGATGGGTGTGGTGTGGTATTGTGTTAATGTTTAATAATACATATCTAATGGACGGGTGTGGTATTGTGTTAATGTTTAATAATACATATCTAATGGGCGGGTGTGGTATTGTGTTCATGTTCAATAATACATTACTAATGGAAGGGTGTGGTATTGTGTTAATGTTTAATAATACATATCTAATGGACGGGTGTGGTATTGTGTTAATGTTTAATAATACATATCTATTGGAAGGGTGTGGTATTGTGTTAATGTTTAATAATACATATCTAATGGACGGTTGTGGTATTGTGTTAATGTTTAATAATACATATCTAATGGACGGGTGTGGTATTGTGTTCATGTTTAATAATACATATCTAATGGACGGGTGTGGTGTGGTATTGTGTTCATGCTTAATAATACATATCTAATGGACGGGTGTGGTATTGTTTTAATGTTTAATAATACATATCTAATGGACGGGTGTGGTGTGGTATTGTGTTAATGTTTAATAATACATATCTAATGGACGGGTGTGGTATTGTGTTGATGTTTAAAAATACATATCTAATGGACGGGTGTGGTGTGGTATTGTGTTAATGTTTAATAATACATATCTAATGGAAGGGTGTGGTATTGTGTTAATGTTTAATAATACATATCTAATGGACGGGTGTGGTGTGGTATTGTGTTAATGTTTAATAATACATATCTAATGGATGGGTGTGGTGTGGTATTGTGTTAATGTTTAATAATACATATCTAATGGACGGGTGTGGTATTGTGTTAATGTTTAATAATACATATCTAATGGGCGGGTGTGGTATTGTGTTCATGTTTAATAATACATATCTAATGAACGGGTGTGGTATTGTGTTAATGTTTAAAAATACATATCTAATGGACGGGTGTGGTGTGGTATTGTGTTAATGTTTAATAATACATATCTAATGGAAGGGTGTGGTATTGTGTTAATGTTTAATAATACATATCTAATGGACGGGTTTGGTGTGGTATTGTGTTAATGTTTAATAATACATATCTAATGGACGGTGTGGTATTGTGTTAAGGTTTAATAATACATATCTAATGGACGGGTGTGGTATTGTGTTAATGTTTAATAATACATATCTAATGGACGGGTGTGGTATTGTGTTAATGTTTAATAATACCTATCTAATGGACGGGTGTGGTGTGGTATTGTGTTAATGTTTAATAATACATATCTAATGGACGGGTGTGGTATTGTGTTCATGTTTAATAATACATATCTAATGGACGGGTGTGGTGTGGTATTGTGTTAATGTTTAATAATACATATCTAATGGACGGTGTGGTATTGTGTTAAGGTTTAATAATACATATCTAATGGACGGGTGTGGTATTGTGTTAATGTTTAATAATACATATCTAATGGACGGGTGTGGTATTGTGTTAATGTTTAATAATAACTATCTAATGGACGGGTGTGGTGTGGTATTGTGTTAATGTTTAATAATACATATCTAATGGACGGGTGTGGTGTGGTATTGTGTTAATGTTTAATAATACATATCTAATGGAAGGGTGTGGTATTGTGTTAATGTTTAATAATACATATCTAATGGACTGGTGTGGTGTGGTATTGTGTTAATGTTTAATAATACATATCTAATGGACGGTGTGGTATTGTGTTAAGGTTTAATAATACATATCTAATGGACGGGTGTGGTATTGTGTTAATGTTTAATAATACATATCTAATGGACGGGTGTGGTATTGTGTTAATGTTTAATAATACATATCTAATGGACGGGTGTGGTGTGGTATTGTGTTAATGTTTAATAATACATATCTAATGGACGGGTGTGGTATTGTGTTCATGTTTAATAATACATATCTAATGGACGGGTGTGGTGTGGTATTGTGTTAATGTTTAATAATACATATCTAATGGATGGGTGTGGTGTGGTATTGTGTTAATGTTTAATAATACATATCTAATGGACGGGTGTGGTATTGTGTTAATGTTTAATAATACATATCTAATGGGCGGGTGTGGTATTGTGTTCATGTTTAATAATACATATCTAATGGACGGGTGTGGTATTGTGTTAATGTTTAATAATACATATCTAATGGACGGGTGTGGTGTGGTATTGTGTTAATGTTTAATAATACATATCTAATGGAAGGGTGTGGTATTGTGTTAATGTTTAATAATACATATCTAATGGACGGGTTTGGTGTGGTATTGTGTTAATGTTTAATAATACATATCTAATGGACGGTGTGGTATTGTGTTAAGGTTTAATAATACATATCTAATGGACGGGTGTGGTATTGTGTTAATGTTTAATAATACATATCTAATGGACGGGTGTGGTATTGTGTTAATGTTTAATAATACATATCTAATGGACGGGTGTGGTGTGGTATTGTGTTAATGTTTAATAATACATATCTAATGGACGGGTGTGGTATTGTGTTCATGTTTAATAATACATATCTAATGGACGGGTGTGGTGTGGTATTGTGTTAATGTTTAATAATACATATCTAATGGATGGGTGTGGTGTGGTATTGTGTTAATGTTTAATAATACATATCTAATGGACGGGTGTGGTATTGTGTTAATTTTTAATAATACATATCTAATGGGCGGGTGTGGTATTGTGTTCATGTTCAATAATACATTACTAATGGAAGGGTGTGGTATTGTGTTAATGTTTAATAATACATATCTAATGGACGGGTGTGGTATTGTGTTAATGTTTAATAATACATATCTATTGGAAGGGTGTGGTATTGTGTTAATGTTTAATAAAACATATCTAATGGACGGGTGTGGTATTGTGTTAATGTTTAATAATACATATCTAATGGACGGGTGTGGTATTGTGTTCATGTTTAATAATACATATCTAATGGACGGGTGTGGTGTGGTATTGTGTTCATGCTTAATAATACATATCTAATGGACGGGTGTGGTATTGTTTTAATGTTTAATAATACATATCTAATGGACAGGTGTGGTGTGGTATTGTGTTAATGTTTAATAATACATATCTAATGGACGGGTGTGGTATTGTGTTGATGTTTAAAAATACATATCTAATGGACGGGTGTGGTGTGGTATTGTGTTAATGTTTAATAATACATATCTAATGGAAGGGTGTGGTATTGTGTTAATGTTTAATAATACATATCTAATGGACGGGTGTGGTGTGGTATTGTGTTAATGTTTAATAATACATATCTAATGGATGGGTGTGGTGTGGTATTGTGTTAATGTTTAATAATACATATCTAATGGACGGGTGTGGTATTGTGTTAATGTTTAATAATACATATCTAATGGGCGGGTGTGGTATTGTGTTCATGTTTAATAATACATATCTAATGAACGGGTGTGGTATTGTGTTATGTTTAAAAATACATATCTAATGGACGGGTGTGGTGTGGTATTGTGTTAATGTTTAATAATACATATCTAATGGAAGGGTGTGGTATTGTGTTAATGTTTAATAATACATATCTAATGGACGGGTTTGGTGTGGTATTGTGTTAATGTTTAATAATACATATCTAATGGACGGTGTGGTATTGTGTTAAGGTTTAATAATACATATCTAATGGACGGGTGTGGTGTGGTATTGTGTTAATGTTTAATAATACATATCTAATGGACGGGTGTGGTATTGTGTTCATGTTTAATAAAACATATCTAATGGACGGGTGTGGTGTGGTATTGTGTTAATGTTTAATAATACATATCTAATGGATGGGTGTGGTGTGGTATTGTGTTAATGTTTAATAATACATATCTAATGGACGGGTGTGGTATTGTGTTAATGTTTAATAATACATATCTAATGGGCGGGTGTGGTATTGTGTTCATGTTTAATAATACATTACTAATGGAAGGGTGTGGTATTGTGTTAATGTTTAATAATACATATCTAATGGACGGGTGTGGTATTGTGTTAATGTTTAATAATACATATCTAATGGAAGGGTGTGGTATTGTGTTAATGTTTAATAATACATATCTAATGGAAGGGTGTGGTATTGTGTTAATGTTTAATAATACATATCTAATGGACGGGTGTGGTATTGTGTTAATGTTTAATAATACATATCTAATGGAAGGGTGTGGTATTGTGTTAATGTTTAATAATACATATCTAATGGACGGGTGTGGTGTGGTATTGTGTTAATGTTTAATAATACATATCTAATGGACGGGTGTGGTATTGTGTTCATGTTTAATAATACATATCTAATGGACGGGTGTGGTGTGGTATTGTGTTCATGCTTAATAATACATATCTAATGGACGGGTGTGGTATTGTTTTAATGTTTAATAATACATATCTAATGGACGGGTGTGGTGTGGTATTGTGTTAATGTTTATAATACATATCTAATGGACGGGTGTGGTATTGTGTTGATGTTTAAAAATACATATCTAATGGACGGGTGTGGTGTGGTATTGTGTTAATGTTTAATAATACATATCTAATGGAAGGGTGTGGTATTGTGTTAATGTTTAATAATACATATCTAATGGACGGGTGTGGTGTGGTATTGTGTTAATGTTTAATAATATATATCTAATGGACGGTGTGGTATTGTGTTAAGGTTTAATAATACATATCTAATGGACGGGTGTGGTATTGTGTTAATGTTTAATAATACATATCTAATGGACGGGTGTGGTGTGGTATTGTGTTAATGTTTAATAATACATATCTAATGGACGGGTGTGGTATTGTGTTCATGTTTAATAATACATATCTAATGGACGTGTGTGGTGTGGTATTGTGTTAATGTTTAATAATACATATCTAATGGATGGGTGTGGTGTGGTATTGTGGTAATGTTTAATAATACATATCTAATGGACGGGTGTGGTATTGTGTTAATGTTTAATAATACATATCTAATGGGCGGGTGTGGTATTGTGTTCATGTTTTAATAATACATATTAATGGAAGGGTGTGGTATTGTGTTAATGTTTAATAATACATATCTAATGGACGGGTGTGGTATTGTGTTAATGTTTAATAATACATATCTAATGGAAGGGTGTGGTATTGTGTTAATGTTTAATAATACATATCTAATGGACGGGTGTGGTATTGTGTTAATGTTTAATAATACATATCTAATGGACGGGTGTGGTATTGTGTTCATGTTTAATAATACATATCTAATGGACGGGTGTGGTATTGTGTTCATGTTTAATAATACATATCTAATGGACGGGTGTGGTATTGTGTTCATGTTTAATAATACATATCTAATGGAAGGGAGTGGTATTGTGTTAATGTTTAATAATACATATCTAATGGACGGGTGTGGTATTGTGTTAATGTTTAATAATACATATCTAATGGAAGGGTGTGGTATTGTGTTAATGTTTAATAATACATATCTAATGGAAGGGTGTGGTATTGTGTTAATGTTTAATAATACATATCAAATGGACGGGTGTGGTGTGGTATTGTGTTCATGTTTAATAATACATATCTAATGGAAGGGTGTGGTATTGTGTTAATGTTTAATAATACATATCTAATGGATGGGTGTGGTATTGTGTTCATGTTTAATAATACATATCTAATGGACCGGTGTGGTATTGTGTTAATGTTCAAAATACATACCTAATGGATGGGTGTGGTATTGTGTTCATGTTTAATAATACATATCTAATGGACGGGTGTGGTATTGTGTTAATGTTTAATAATACATATCTAATGGACGGGTGTGGTATTGTGTTCATGTTTAATAATACATATCTAATAGAAGTGTGTGGTATGTGTTAATGTTTACTCATACATCTCTAATGAGGGTGTGGTATTGTGTTAATGTTTTAATACAATCTAATGGACGGGTGTTGTGTGGTTATTGTGTTAATGTTTAATAATACATATCTAATGGACGGTGTGGTATTGTGTTAAGTTTAAATATACATATCTAATGGACGGGTGTGGTATTGTGGTAATGTTTAATAATACATATCTAATGGACGGGTGTGGTATGTGTTAATGTTTAATATACATATCTAATGGACGGGTGTGGTGTGGTATTGTGTTAATGTTTAATAATACATATCTAATGGACGGGTGTGTATTGTGTTCATGTTTAATAATACATATCTAATGGACGGGTGTGGTGTTGTGTTAATGTTTAATAATACATATATAATGGATGGGTGTGGTGTGGTATTGTGGTAATGTTTAATAATACATAACTAATGGACGGGTGTGGTATTGTGTTCATGTTTAATAATACATATCTAATGGACGGGTGTGGTATTGTGTTCATGTTTAATAATACATATCTAATGGACGGGTGTGGTATTGTGTTCATGTTAATAATACATATCTAATGGAAGGGTGTGGTATGTGTTATGTTTAATAATACATACCTAATGGACGGGTGTGGTATTGTGTTAATGTTT